>NC_133658.1:460307548-460539666 GCF_037893015.1 Macrotis lagotis
AATTGCTATTCCTCCCACATGATACTCCATCTCCTGTGTGTGTGCCTTTACACTAACTGTTCCTTATTGTTGGAATGTTTTCCCTTCTCGCTTCGGCTTAGTAGTTTCCCAAACTTTGTTCCAATCCACCCAGTTGCTAGTGCTCTTCATGTATACAAACCTAATTACTTTCAAGTTTAACTCCTCTAATAGAATAAGAGCTGCTTGAATGTGGGGGTTGTTTGTGAATTTCTTTGACATCATAAATACTTAAAAATGCTTAGGAAACATCAGTCAAATTTCCATTCTAGAATAGCCTAACAAGGAAAAGAAGATTGTGGGTATGCTGGCATTTGAGACTATTATTTCCATCCTATCAGAACACAGTAAGTGAATAAAGCCAATCCCCAAATAAATGACTGTATTAGAAGGTAGTAGATTTTTTTCTTTGTATTTTCAGGATACCACTTTCTTCTGGTTCTCTTTCCCCCTCTCACTACTTCTCAGTCTCCTTTGCTGAATTCTCATGTAGAACACACCATTTTACTACAAGGTTCTGTCCTGACCCCTCTTTTATTATCCTCTTTACTACTTCAGTTGAACTGAACTCATCAGGTACCATGAATTTAATTGCCATCCTTATGTTGTTGTCTTTTCATTCTTCCCTAAACTTTGATTTCTGTACTTAGAGTTTCCAGAGAAGGTGGTGTGCATCATATTTGTTGTTGCATTCCACTCTGGGCAGCTGGGCCTCGGCCTAATTTACACAGCTCTTCTGGTGACTCTGGACATGACCTGCATGTTCAATAATGAAAATCAGCCAGTGAGAGATAGCAAGGAGTTTATTGCAGGTAAATGCTACACCTCTGACTCACATAGCTGAGTAAGCCTATAAGCCTAGTCCCCTTATATCAGCATTCCTCATCTCCAGGCACTGTGAAAGTGTAATGGGCATGCTACAAAAGGTGTGTATCCTGGAATATGTGGCAAATTCAAGATAAGGATGAAAGGCAGAGAAGTACCAAAACTCCTTCTGGAGACACTTAAACAGGTTGAGGATTCAAGGCAGAGAGATAAGGACAAAAGTTCCTTCCTGAGAATATTCAACAAGATAAGGATGAAAGGCAGGAGAACAATGAGAAAGAAGGGGCAGAGCTTCTTCCTGAGTTCAGAGAACTCTGGTATGGACATTCCTGTTTTCCCAGGTCTCAGTGATTCTCAGGATGAACTCCTCATGGCCATGTACTCTATTAACCCTTTATATTTTGTTTCCCTGTTCAAGTGAAAATTCATGTATCTCGCCCCCTGTAGATATGTTGAACTGTATTTCCAATAAACCCCCGAAACTCAACTTGTCAAAAACTAAACAATATTTTTGATTCAGCTAGTTAGCACAATGAAGAAAACACTGCCCTTCAGCAGACTTGTGCTCAGATTCAGCCTCAAAATCTCTTACTGGCTGTCTGACCTATATAGCTTAGTTTACTCAACTATAAAACAGGAGGAATAACTGCCCTACCTCTGAGTTGGGATCAAATTACATAATATCTGTAAAGAGCTTAGCAGAGCACTTGGCACATAGTAGGTGAATCTGGGTGGTACAGTGGATAAAGCACTGTGCCTGGATTCAAGATTTGGCTTCAGATCTAGTTTTAGACTCCTAGTAGCTTAGTAGCCTGGGCAAGTCACTTAATTCTATTTGTCTCAAGTTCTTCATGATTACAGTGATTTGGAAAAGGAAATGGCAAAGATACTAAAATGTTGAACAGGACTGAAAAGAAATTGAACAGGACTCCTTTTCAGGAGTTGTACAGGACTGAGAAATGATGAAACAACAAAAACTATTCAATCTTTCTCTTCTTTACTTCTAAGCTTCCCTATTTTTACAAAGGTTATTATTTTCTCAGTCCTCTCAATCTTGCCACCTAGGTGTAAACTTTAGTCCTCCTTATCTGTTGTCCTACTATATATCCAGTCTGTTGCCAAGGTTTGTAGAATTGACATTTGTAACATCTCTCAAATATACCTCCTTTCTCTTCAGATACTGCCACCACCCTGAGGCAGAGCCCACATCAGTTTTTGCTTGGACTGTTGTAGTAGTCTAGTATTGAGTAAGCCTTCTTCAAGTCTCTCCTCATCTAATTCATTCTCAGCAAAATGATTTTTCTAAAGCCCAAGGTGGGGGGGGGCAGTCATCACCTTCTCTCTGTTGGCCCGCCCCCTTCACTGAATAAGCTCTACTGAATCCCTTTTGCCTGCAGAATAAAGTACAAAAATTCTTGTTTGGTATTAAAATTCTTTCAATCCCTCCCACTTCTCCACTTATTCTTAAACTGTTTAGCATAGGTCTCCTGGAAGTTTCCTCTGTGTTTTCTTAAGCTGTTCCCATGCCTGGAATGATCTCCTTTCTCATCTCTCTTTCTCATCTCTGCCTACTGATTTGCCTGACTTCAAGTCTCAGTTAAAATCCTCTAGAATGTCTTTCCAATCCCTCTTAATTTTAATGACTTTCCCCGGCCTCACTATTTTTCTTCTATATATTTTGTTTGTATAATTTAGTTGATTGCTTTTCCCATTAGATTGGGAGCTGTTTGAAAGCAGGGATGGACTGTCTTGTGTCTTTTCGTACCTGAAACATAGAGATGATGAAGATAGTGATGTTTGTCCTTTATTCTCAAAGAAGACCGTGACTTCAATTATTATATAAATGTAGGAGAGATAGGCTTAATTACAAAAAGTAATCCATCCCCTTCATTTTACAGAGAACTGGTAGCAATCATTCTGAATTAACATTTGAACTCAGGTCCTCTTGATGCCATGGCCAGCAAGTGAATGGGATTTGAGTAAGGGAGTGCTGAAATGGTGCTTCCCTGAACAGGTGGTGGTAAGAGGTGAATCCTAACCACAAGACCTCCAGGAAGCTGTATAAATGTTGACTGAAGGATATGGGAGGGGACAGTTTCTGTATCTCAAGTCCTCAAATGAGGCTTGAAGGCAGCTAGTAAAGTGTCTGGTATTTGATTAGAGGTTTGTAAGGAACGGGTTTCTTCTGGTACTCAGTTGGGCAAGAGGAAGAGATAGACATGAGACCAAACACAGAGGTAGGGAAAGACAAGGAAAGAGGCAAGAAGTCATACTTAGTGGTCCTAGTTTTATTTTCTAAATTCATACTCTAGAGCAGGATTATGCAGTAAGGGTTGAAGGGAGACTTGGACCTAGATCCTTTATTCAGAATTGTAGCAAGGCTACAAGCAATGTCATCCACTCTAGAGTGGGGACTAGACCAGAAAGGTAAGAAAGTAATAGAGACTTGTCCTGGTGCAAAGCCACAACCCAGAAACTGAGGCTGAGATTCCAAAAAATTCCAATAAAATCTTACACTCAGGCTTCCAATAAATAAAATCCCAATATAGCAAAGAAACGAAATACACACAAAAGAACAGAATAACCCCTCAACTTGAATATAATGGAAAAATAAAACTAGATTTTGAATTGTGTGGGTCTGAGTTCAGATCCCAGTTCTGAATTAAATTCTCCCAGAATCAATCTCACACAAGTTACTTTAATATCTCTAGACCATAGCATTCTCTGTAAAAGGAAAGGGTCAGATTACTCTTTCTAATTATACTTATTTCTGTCTCTCCCACATTTATAAATGGACCTATGCCATATCTATACATATACATACACACACATATTCATACTTGTATATAGGTACATATGTATGTTCATCCAAATGCACCTATATATGAATATATATATATATATAAAAATATAAATTTCATTTACTTTTAATTAAAAACCTGTTTCAAACTTATCCTAATAACACATTTTTCCCTAAACTTCTTTTTCTTCCTAACCATTTCTAATTGATATCTGATATTTCCCTCTCCCTTAAACTTTTTTGTATATGAGCTCAATAAATATCTCTTCCATCTTCTCTCTCCCTTACTCTCCCATTTATCTGTCTGTCTGTCTGTCTCTCTGTCTGTCTGTCCCTCTCTCTCTCTCTCCCCCCCTCTATTTCTCTCTTGGCATTTTTAATTACCAATCTATAGGGACTTTTTCAATAGCTTCCCAACCAATTGATTATCCTATTTTCTTTCCAGGTCCTCTAGGTGGATCATTGACCTTGGAGTCAGGAGCTCAGAAGTTCAAATTTGGCCTCAGACACTTGAATGCTACTACTTGTGTGACCTTGGGCAAGTTAATTGGCCCTGACTGACTGGCATCCTGGGCCATCTCCAGTCATCCTGATTCATATCTGGCCACTGGACCCAGATGATTCTAGAGGAGAAATTGAGGCTGTGATGGGTTCTCTGCTGTTTCCCTCAGATGTGGGGCTCACTTCAGCAGAGGCAGCAAAGACTGGAGTACCCTGACAGTTGACTTTTTCAGTGACTGAGATGGGTGAGCTTTAAAGTGCTGAGGAAATGCTCCCTAGAGGTGGTGTGTACCTTTCCCTAGGTTTTCTCACCTCTAAAGTGAAGTCATTGGACTTAGGGGTGTCAGACATTCTTTTTGGCTCAGAGAGTCTATGTCCTGGAAAGAGGTCCCAGTAATAAGTGATGATAGTGGAGCACCACAGATGGGATTCTCTCCAAAGGGACCTTCCCTGCAGATAGGCACCAGGAAAATGCTGCTGCTAACTTGCTGTTAGCTTATACAAGCCCCTTGCCCTCTCTAGGACCTCTCTGGGTCTCAGTTTTCTATATCTATACCATAAGAATCATAATAGTAACTTCTTCTAAATCATTGGACTGCAACATGAAGGGACATCGAGTTTAACCCCCCTGTTTGACAGGCAGAGACCTTAAGGTTCAGATGCTGTCACATGTCTTCCCACTAGTGGCCCAAACTCAGACCCTGGATCTTGCAAATAGCCTGGACCACATTGTCTTCCCTGAGTTGAGAACCTCAAGTGAGTTAATATATCTGAAGTGGGTTTTTTAATTTCACTTTTTAAAATTAACAATATTTCATGTTCTCTCTCTCTCTCTCTCTCTCTCTCTCTCTCTCTCTCTCTCTCTCTCTGTCTCTCTCCCAGTCTTCTCCTAGAGCAAACAGATAATGAAATAAAGCCATGCCCTGAATGTCTGCCTCAATCAGAACCCCAAGGTCCCCACTTCCTTTGGGATTCTCATTCCACTGGCTAAACTTAATCAACAGTTTACCCTCAGGCTCCATGTCATCATTGGAGCAGAACCTGGCTCCTGGTCCTGGCACTTGGAAGAGGCCTCAGTTTGCCCATCTTTAACTGTAGGAGTTGTCCTCTGGGATCTGCTTGGAGATGGACCTAGGCTCCTCAGAAGAGATTCAGACCTAACTCCTTTGGAGGGCACATGCTAGCTTGAGGGTCTCCCCTTCCTCCTCTGGGCTGATCTTCCTCCTCTGTGCTCCTTCCAGGTCTTCCTTTACTCGGTGCTGCACTTCCCATTGACTGCAGACCAGGAGGCTGATGAAGTGGAAACCCAGCTCATGTTGTTGTTGCACAAGACTATTTATGGCAAAGACTTTGATTGGGAGTGAGGCTCCCTGCACTCCTCTCCCACATTCCCTGGGTGCCATCCACATCTGGGCAATGCTTGTCAGAAAGGACACTGGTGAGCAGGAGGGCATGGGGGAACAGCTCCCCAGGGAGGGCCAGTGGAGGGAATGGACACATGGAGCCTGGAGAAGAGTCTTGGGCAGGTGCCAGCTAGTAGAAGGTCCAGGAGTTGACTCATTCCATTTGGAAGGACCAACAGGTCCAACAGACACATTTGGCTGTGGTGTCAGAATGAGCAGTAAGTATGAGCTATCCCCATAGTGGGCCAGGCTGGATCTGGAGGTGATAGCTTCTCCCTTTGGGGAAGTCTTCAGGTCCATGTAGAAGAAAGGGATTGGCTTCCTTGGCAGTCTTGTATAGCATAAATCATGCATTTAAAAGCATGTTTTAGAGAAAGGTGAAAGCATGATGCCCCAAAGAGGAAAGATCCCCTGACTTAGGATTCCAGACTAGAGACAGTAAATCTCTGTGTCTTTCCAAAGCAGGGGTCCTCTACTTCCTCTTTTTCTCTGGGAGACTCTGTCCTAAATCCAGGAGGAGCAAAGCCCCTCCAGTCAGGTCAATGTCCACCAGCCAGGGCAGGGCCTTGCCAGCTGAGCCAAAATCTGCCAGCCAGAACATAGTGGACCCTGCTCTTCTTTTCTGGCCTCTTCCTTTATAGGGAGTGATTGGTACTCCGCATAGGATTCATGTGCTACACGTGAGGAGAGGATTTCTTGCACATTACTGCCAGGTGAAGGAATCTGACCCCAGGGTATAGGGTGGAGACTTTCATGTCCTCAGCTCAGGGCTCACAGGAACCTCATCAGAAGCTGGGGGGGGGGGGCAGCTTCTATTGCACCTGTTATTTTTTGTTTTTTGCTTGTTTTTTTTTTTTTTTTTTGAGGCAATGGAGTCAATTAACCTGACTAATGTAAGGGGAAGCTCTGGACCGGGGCCACCCATGAAGGTCATATGACCTGGGCCGTGAGACCCCTGGACGTCTGAACCTGCCTTGTAAGGTATCTTATAGGGTACTGGGACGGCTTCGCTAACAGGATGTGGCTCCGCCCATGGGTTGGAACTTGGGAGGAGCATGTACCCCGGGAAGAAAGGGTTACTGGATAAAAGAGCGCTGAGCAAAAGTTCGGGGGGCCATTTTCTGCTGTTCATGAATAAAGATGCTGCTGTTGTAAACCAGGCTCGTGTGTGGCTGTGAACTTCCTTCCCATCCCCCAGGGCGGAAGCCGGAGTGCACCCGAAGACCTCGGAGAGAGATAAGCCCGCGGCTAGGCTCATTCTCAAGGCAGAAGCAGGTGCTCGGGTGCACGTTTCAAAGGTGCACGTTTCACATGGCGCCCGAACAGGGACACGAAAGAACTGCATGCTGAGGAGAATCTGAGTCGTAGCCGACCTTAGCTAGCTGGTCTAGTTAAGAGGAGCCACACACAGTCTTGAATATATATTCAAGATGGGGAAGAATATTAGTCTTCTGGTGGTGGAGCCTGAAGAAAAGGGAGTTTTAGCTTGCAAACTGTACAAATTATGTAAAAAGAATGGGTTAAAACCCCACCTAAGGCAATGCAAGGAATTTGTGGAAAAGTTATTTGTTATTTCCCCGTGGGTGGAACATTCGGGAATTGATGGCAAAGGTTGGAGGGTAGTAGGACAGCAAATGAGCTCATATCACCAGGCTGAACCTGAATTTGTTACCCCCATGGACTTTAAATTCTATAAGGTCATTAGCACGTTGTTAGAAGAACCAGAAGAAATAAAGGTGAAAGTGCCGTGCTCATGCCAGGTAGGACCTTCCTTGTGTGGGTCAGAAAGAGATGATCAATCTGAGTGTAGTTATGAAGAGGTAGAAGAGAAAGAGACTCCGTTATACCCCTGGAAGGAGTTGCAGCGGACTCAGGACAGTGAGAGAACTCCCAGAGAAGAGATAGCCTGTTTTGATAGATCTAAAACAGTTTTCAGGGAGGATATGGCCCGTAGTGGGGGCTCGAGACTGTATGGGGAACAGTTGCGTTCCCGTGGGAAAAACTTGGGGGGGGAAGTGGGATCATGGCGCAGTGAGAACAAAGAGGCGGAGACCCAATTAAAGAATGTAAACTTAGGGTCGGAGAAAGAGGCAGAGACCCAATTAAAGAATGTAAACTTAGGGTCGGAGAAAGAGGCAGAGACCCAATTAAAGAATGTAAACTCAGGGTCGGAGCGCCATCTAGTGAGCGAAAATATTATTGCTCCAGTGAGAACTTCTACTTCTTTACAGATAAGGGATGCGCCTCTCCCTACTTCTATTTCCCTTTTTCATCCAACTCCCCTTGGTTCAGGCACCTCTTCGAAAGGGAGAACTTATCTGACATTTTCCGCGAAACCAGTTAAGACAGAACCTAAGAGTACTCAGAAACTAACGTTTTCTATGAAGCCAACTATGACAGAACCTGAGAGTGTTTTGACAAAGAGCCTTAGAGTAGCAGTTGAAGAAGGAGAGAGGCCAGATTTGGAAGAGTGGGGCTTTCCGCCAGTTTTATGTCCCTTGGAGATTAGCTATGACCTCCAAGGGAATGAAATAGCTGAACACAAACCACTACCATTCCTACTGATTAAAGAGATAAAGAGAGCTGTTAATGAGTATGGTCCTGCTTCTCCTTATGTTAGGCAGTTAATTACTAATGCTACCATGACTACTCCTTGGACTCCAAATGATTGGAAGGAAATTATGTCTGCAGTCTTATCCCCCGGACAGTATGTTACATATGTAGTACTTGTTCGTAGGGAGTGTGAAAAATATCTGAAGGGAATGCACGTCCCTGGGCAGGAACAGCGCAATTTTGATCTGGCCATGGGTGAAGGTCCCTTTTCTAACCCTGACCAACAAATAAATTATGACAAACCTCTTAGGGATGCTGTTACATATATATGGTCACAGGCCTTGTCTCGCCTGGATCCTCCGGGGAAAATGAGGGAAAAGTTTTCAAATTTGAAACAAAGGCCAAACGAGAACCCTGCAGATTTCTTAAGCAGGGTCATTGAAACAGTTAAAAGAACCATGGGCACAGGACCGGGGGCTGAAATGCTTACTACTCAATTGGTTAGAGAGGGATTAAGGCCCGCATATCAGCAACTTATTGGGAATTTAGGAAAGGATGCGACTATAGATCAAATATTGGATAAATTGATAGATGCCCCCATCAATGATCCTGTACAAGCTATGCAAGGTGCTATTGCTGAATTGGCCAACACGGCTAACACTTCACAAAGTGCCATTGCTGAATTGGCTAACACAGTGAAGAGTGTTATGGTAGTTACTCAAAAAAGATGTTTTCAATGTGGCCAACTTGGGCATTTCAAAGGACAATGCAAAGTGAAAAGGCCTATTAGATGTTTTTACTGTGGCAAGTTGGGACATATTGCAAAAGATTGCCGAGCAAATAAGGGGACCCTACAGGGAAACGGGGGGAGGGGCCTCCCTTTTCACAAGAGAGGCCCCGAACAACAAACACAATAGAAGACCAGGGCACGAGGCACAGGGCACAAGGTACTGGGAACCAGGACTCTCAAACCCGATTGCAAGACACTAGTAACACAGTGAAACAAATAAAGCAAGACTCAATGACCTTTATATACCCTAGTAGTCACACAACCCTTCTCACGCAACCGTACTCTAATAAGGAAATAGAAATAGAGGGACAACCTTATGATAGATTGGTAACTGGTTTGGAAACTAACCACCTCCTAAATGTCCCTTCTCAAGTTATTCTGGCTAATAAGAAGACTATTCTTGTTTCAAACTTACATAATATCCCAATTCCGATTGACCCAGGGAAACCTATAGCCAAGGGGACAAGATTACAAGGCGGGCATGAAGTAAATATCAATTGGTGTACAAAGATAGAGTTGGCAAGACCTATGTTAGAAGTAATGGTACAGGGAAAAAAGGTCGTGGGGATGATAGATACAGGGGCAGATAATTCTTGTATCAATATAGATCAATGGGGTGATTGGCCGACTCTAGCAGATCCAATAACAATTTTGGGGGTGGGAGGCAGCCAAGGTGCCCTGCGATCTGCAAGATATCTACAGTGGTTTTGTCTAGGACATTCAGGACTTTTTAAACCGTTGCAAATTACAGGATTGTCCTATGCACTATGGGGAAGAGACCTCATTTCAGCACTAAATTTGCATGTGACCACCCCTGAACATTTAAACTTGTTGGGGTCATTGAACAAGTGAGCTGTCCCCCTATCCAATGGAAAACAGAAACCCCTGTGTGGGTTGATCAATGGCCCTTAACGCCTGAAAAGCTCACTGCTTTAAAAGATATAGTAGCAGAATTACTTCAGTCTAAGAGAATAGAACCCTCTTTAAGTCCTTATAATTCACCTTTATTTGTTATAAAAAAGAAAACAGGCAAATGGAGGATGCTCATTGATCTTAGAAAAGTCAATGAAGCTATGGTACTTATGGGTCCTTTACAACCAGGACTGCCCAGCCCCACAGCCATACCAAAGGATTCTCACCTGGCTGTGATTGATATAAAAGATTGTTTTTATAGCATACCTGTCCATCCTTCAGATAGAGATAAATTTGCTTTTTCAGTCCCTTCTAGAAATCTCCAAGAACCCTTTGAAAGATACCAATTTTGTGTCCTTCCCCAGGGGATGGCTAATAGCCCCACCTTGTGCCAACAATATGTCCATAATATTTTAAAACCTATAAGAGATTCAGAGCCACAGGTTACAATCATACATTATATGGATGATGTACTTATAGCTGCTCCCCAACGCCAACAAACATTGCAAATATTACAAAGGGTTACTGATGCTCTACAGCTCTACGGACTACAGGTGGCGCCAGAAAAAATTCAACTTACACAACCGTACAATTACCTAGGGCATATATTAGAGGGAAACATTGTCACCCGTGTTTCTCCAAAAATAAATTTAAAGGGACTGAAAACCTTAAATGATTTTCAAAAATTAATAGGAGCTATACAATGGATGCGCTCAGTAATTCCTATTCCAGATTCCCAGATGCATCCTCTTTATGATATCTTGAGAGGGGACTCATCACTGAATTCCCCTAGGAGTTTGACTCCTTTGGCCAAAAAACAGATGGATAGTATTTTAGAAAAAATTACATCGGTTGTGGTTCTACAGGATCCAAAAGAGCCCATATATGCCACCATTTTAATGAATGATACCCCGATTGGCTGTCTATATCAAATGCATGGGGTGTTGGAGTGGCTCTATCCTGAGAAACAAAAACGCATTTTACCAAATAAATGGAAAATGCTAGCCAACTTTTTCCTCTCTATTGCAGAACGTTCCTTACTCTTGTATGGTCGATATCCTGTTCTAAATCTTGCTGCTTCGGAGCTTTCTTTACGCTCGTTTTCAGAAGAAATCCCCGAGTGGGCTTCTCTACTCTGCCTTTGCTTTGTTGTTTCGCTTCCTTTACCACCTCCCCTTCGGGGATGGACTTTACTTCCACTGTCACGTCCCCCATCTGTTATAGCTCTGTCCCCTGTGGAAGGCCCTAACGTTTTTACTGATGCTACAAAAAAGAACCGGGCAGCTGTCTATGTTCCTTCCAGAAAAATCTTGAAAGTTTTCCCAACTGAATATTCTTCTGCTCAGAAAAATGAACTTCAAGCTATAATCTTTGCTCTACAACTATTACAATATGAACCCTTTAATCTTATCACGGATAGCCTCTACTGTGCTATTTCTCTTCACAATCTTCCTGAAGCTCAGCTCAATCTTCGCTCTTCTGCTATTTCCCCTCTGCTCTACAAAGTTCAGACCTTACTATTGCAAAGGACCTCTCCTGTCTATGTTCTTCATGTCCGTTCACATGTGTCCTCCTCTGGTCCTATTTTTGCAGGAAATGACGTCGTTGACAAAGCTTTACTTTGCCCGTTGCAGAAGGAAGCCTCTATGGCACATTCTAAATACCACTTATCTGCCAGATCTTTACGACATCTCTTTGGCCTTTCTCGAGAGCAGGCCAGAGCTATAGTAAAAAGATGCTCTGCCTGTGTCCCTTTTTTTCCCAGACCTAAGGAAATAGCTGTTAACCCCAGGGGTGCCTACCCTAATGCACTCTGGCAAATGGATGTAACCCACTATACTAGATATTTGATACATGTATGTGTGGACACATACTCCAAATTCATTATGGCCACTGTCCAACCTAAGGAGACAGTGAGGTCAGTTATTATCCATCTTCTTACTTGTTTTTCCTCTTTCGGGGTTCCCGAATCTATAAAAACTGATAATGGTCCAGCCTATAAATCACATGCCTTTACACAGTTTTGCTCTGAATTTTCTATAAGACATATCACTGGCATTCCCTATAATCCTACTGGCCAAGCCATAGTGGAACGTGCCAATAGGTCTATAAAGACCCTTCTTGAAAAACAAAGAGGGGGAATTTCCCCGGGTATAAAGAATTCTCTGCAGGCACGCCTGGTACAAGCCCTCTATACCCATAATTTTTTATCCATTTCTGAGGAGGGTTTGGTTCCTGCCATGGTCTTTTTTACTCATCCACAGTCTCAGGGCACAGATATGGCAAAAATCTCACACACCCCTACTATATGCATACCAGGCACAAAAGTGTACTGGAAAGATCATGAGGGTATTTGGCATGGCCCTGGAATAGTACGATTCAGAGGACAGGGTTTTCTATCCATACAGCCCGAAGATGGACCAGATGGAGAAGAAGTCTGGGTGCCAATCAAATGGGTCCGAGAAGTCACTACGGCGCAGAAAGACAAGGAGAGGACAGAGAGGACTGAAACGAGCAAGACTGAGACGAGAAAGGAGGCTACAGGTGTACAGAAAAAGGACTGAAATGACATTGGGTTTGACGATGCTGTTCGCCAACTTAGGCGCGACAATTGGAATGACGGTTACTGATCAAAAGTATTGGGCTTTCATCCCCTCTCCACCATGGCTGAAAGCTCTATCTTGGACTGACCCTATGCCTCAGTTTCTTCTGTATGGGAACTTGTCATTAATGTTTCCTGGTTCAGGTCAACCTGTGTTAAAACAAGACACTGATTCATATGAAGGGTTCAACTTCACAGGACTCGTATATGGACTTCCATTTTGTGTACATAAGTGGGTCGAGGGGATTTGGTCAAATAACGGGTGGCACTTCACTTATGCAGAAAACAGTTCCAGTCCCAATTGGTGCCCAGACCTGAGAAATAAACTTATGGTTCTAGGGGATAAGGGGAACCCTAGACGATTTCATTTATATAATTGGGTATTAGACCCTGACAACCCTGACCAGACATGGTCAACTGCTTCTACTGCATTGCCTTACCCTTTCTGTGACCTAAACGCCAAGAGAAATTTGACAAAATTAGCCAGATTTCCAGGTTTTCTGCCTTACACACCATGCCATACTCATCAATGTGCAAAGACTACTGTCCGCTATTACAATCACTCAGAGGCATTGACGTCTTGTCACTACACCTCTGAGTACATTCCAGATCAGGAATCTCCTGGGTATCCCTTACCGACATATATTCATTCCCCAAGCAGTACTACAGTAGCAGGATTGGAAAAGGTGATAGCCGCAATAGGTGGTGTAGCTGTTCAAGGGATGCCTGAAGTGACAGGTGTGCCTGATGTGACTAATAACATTGCATTGTCTGGCACTGTTTGTGTGGGAAATAGGTTCTTGTTCATGGTGGAACCAGGTAATGCTTCCTCTATCCAGGAACATCACGCATCAACATCAGTTTATAACCTTACCTGTGTTAGCTGCAAGCTTTTTACCTGCCTGAATGGTTCCCTTCCTCTAGACTCAAAGGTATATATTGTAACAAGACCTCATTACGCCTTTACGGTGGTAAAAGAGGGACATTGGTACCCTAACAAAGGTGAGGAGATTTTAGATACTCTGCAAAATCAATTATCTACTCTTAGAAGAAAGAAAAGATGTGTGAGTTGTGTTGTACTAGGGATCACTCTTCTTGTAGAGGCTATTTTGGCCTCTTCTGCTTTGGCTTTATCTATATCTAATGCTCAGAACAGTATTGTACAAGTCCAATCTCTACATAATCTCATGAAAAATGTTTCACTTGGATTTAAACATCAAGCTGTTATAGATAAGCAACTGCTCTCTGCTATTGTAGAGTTACAGACAGCCACTTCCCTCCTGTTAGAAAAGGCGTATTCCTTAGAATTACAACAAAAACTGAGATGTGATTATAGATACACCTCCTTTTGCTTAACAAGAGCTGTATATAATGAATCTCAAATTGCATGGAATGAGATACGGGCTCACCTTCATGGTCTCAATAAGAATAACATAACTTTTGAGATTGCAAAATTGATTCAGATCGCTGACTATATAAACAAAGCATCATATGATAATCTTACTCCTAATCATGTGGCTGAAAAAATTAGAGGGTCTCAAAAAACTCAATCCTACGACTCTCTTTCAGTCTCTCCTGCCTACTCTTACTTTACTTTTGATATTGTGCTGCCTTGTCCCCGTTTTCTTGAAATGCCTTTTGTCCTTTCTTAAGATAACCCTGGAACGATTCAAAGGAGACCTCTTTCCTTTGTCACCTTTTACCCCCCCTCTTGTTAACGAAAAGGGGGAATTGTAAGGGGAAGCTCTGGACCGGGGCCACCCATGAAGGTCATATGACCTGGGCCGTGAGACCCCTGGAAGTCTGAACCTGCCTTGTAAGGTATCTTATAGGGTACTGGGACGGCTTCGCTAACAGGATGTGGCTCCGCCCATGGGTTGGAACTTGGGAGGAGCATGTACCCCGGGAAGAAAGGGTTACTGGATAAAAGAGCGCTGTGCAAAAGTTCGGGGGGCCATTTTCTGCTGTTCATGAATAAAGATGCTGCTGTTGTAAACCAGGCTCGTGTGTGGCTGTGAACTTCCTTCCCATCCCCCAGGGCGGAAGCCGGAGTGCACCCGAAGACCTCGGAGAGAGGTAAGCCCGAGGCTGGGCTCATTCTCAAGGCAGAAGCAGGTGCTCGGGTGCACGTTTCAAAGGTGCACGTTTCAGACTAAGGTCACAGAGCTAGTTAGTATCACGTGTGTGAGGCTGGACTTGAATACCAGTTCTCCTGACTCCAAGGCTGGTGGTCTATCCTCTCTGCCATCTCAATGCGTTTTTTGTCCATTGTCTGGACGTTTTGTTATCAGCAAAACAAGGAGTAGAACTGGTCACCAGAGTTCCTATAGCACTAAGACTTGGCAACTTTCTTGGATCTATTCCTAAGAAGTTGGAAGGCCTCTCATGAGAAACTAGAAGGTCCTGTCTGGGGGCTTCAGGGAGACTACGCCATCCCCTGTTTCTTGCAATCATAGATTCAAAGCATTAATTCCATTCAGTTCAACAGCATTAGTTCAGTGCAAGCTTTATGCTCATATTAGAAAAAATGTAAAACACCTTCATGTCTCATTTTTGTGAGTATGTGTGTGTGTGTGTGTGTGTGTGTGTGTGTGTGTGTGTGTGTGTGTTTTAAGGCATGTATGCATCTGTTGGGGCTGGTAGTGGGGAGGGGAGACCTGAACACATTTCTAGGGCTGTAGAAACATGGGAGAAATGACCCTCCTTCAGGATACTTTTGTCCTAGGCTCAGTCAGTCCAGATACTCCCCCAGTCAACAGGCATTGATCTCTGGATTAGGTGCTGCCCACAGGACTGGTTTAGTCAAGCCTTGTTTTTTAAAGGAACAACCTGACCTTGACAAACACTGATGAAAATGGGCATCTTCACATACCTGAGGATTGGACAGACCTGAACTTCTCTCTCTCTCCAGGCTCCTGTCTCCTTCCAGAGCCCTTGGGGATTCAATGTTGGAGAAGCCCCCTGCTGATCACTGGCTCCTTTTTAGAACCTTTCTCTTTCCTACTTTATGTTTGACCCAGTCCACAGTTCTAAAGCTGAACAACGGGCCAGTCATGTCCACAGCTTCCTGCACCTGATGTTCATAGGGAACATGGACAACATGGCAATTGGGGCTCTCAAAGAAGTAAGAAGAGGGTGCAGCTGGGGACTCTCCATGCTGGGTGGCTCGGAGCTTCATGTTCTGTCTCCCTGCCCTGGTGAACAGTACCAGAAGCTGTTCCTGGAGATGTTCCCCAGTTTCCTCAGGGACTCCATTAGCTCCCTGAGGTCACAGAAATCTTGATGGTGCTGACCAAGGTTCTGGAACTGATGGACTGATGGACTCCTTCAGGGCCATCTCCATACAGTGACAATTCTTTTTTGAAGATTTGAGTCAGCGGCCCTGTGCAGGGAAGGAGCCTCTGCCAGGAGAGGATCTGCAGCTTAAAGGGACCTCAGAAAGCATTCACTCCCATTTATTTTAGGTTTTTGCAAGGCAATGGGGTTACGTGATTTGCCCAAGGCCACACAGCTAGGTAATTATTGTCTGAGGCCAGATTTGAACTCAGGTCCTCCAGGGCAGGTGCTTTATTCACTGCACCATATAGTGGCCCACTAACCACTCCCATTTTATGAAGAAGCTGAGGGTAGGGTGGTAAATTAAATAATCCCTGGATCATACAGGTGGGGAAGAGTAGGTTTCCCTAGTTCATGGTCTGAAGCAAGTAGCTTGTTTCCAGGCTGGGACCTAGAACTTAACTATTTTACTTTCCTACCCTATGAATAAGACATATAATGAGTCTCTGGGCATATTGTTCTCCAGACATGGGTCCAAAGTGGGAATGTGTGTGAGGGAGGCAAGGAAGAATGGGGCTGGGGTAGGTGACTGATGGAAAATTAGAGCATTTCCTGCAGAACAAAACCCTGAAGCCCAGGAAAGGGCGCAGTGTACCCAGACCAGGGCCATGTAAAGGAAAGAGGGTGAAATGGTGCCACGTTCCTGAGGACACCAAAGATCTCAGTTCCCTGATCTGTGATTTAGAGTCAGATCCCATTAGAGAATCTCTGGCAAAGAACTTGAATTTGAAGAGGAGGATAGGGTAGCCTAGGCAAGGGGGACACTAGGGGACAGGTGCTGGAGGAGATCCCAGAATCAGTATGGTGCCACCCCTCTTCTTCTCGAGCTTATAGCATAGCTGTGACTAATCCACCATGGCCAGTGATGGTGACAGAGGCAGAAAGACATTCCCTGATTCAGAGAATAATCTTTCCTATAGAGGAATGTACTGATGAGCACAGTATAAGGAAGGGGGCAAAGGTGATTCAGGAGGGCTGCTGGGAGGAGGTGGCCCCTGAGTTGAGCCTTGAAGGGTCAGGAGACTTTTGAGAAGCAGAGCTGGGGAGAAACCTCAGGCAAGGTCAGAGGAACACTTGGGGAAAGCCTGCCCTAGAGATGAGGGAAGGTGGAAGATGGGCATGGGTAGCGAGGAAGAGCCCCCTTGGGAAGCATGTCATCACTTTCAGAGGTAATAGGGATTCATGGCAGAATTTCGAACAGAGAAGTGACCTGGTCAGACTGCCACCTCTGGAGAATCATCTTGAAAACGAGATGGGGTGGGATGAGAATGGATTGGACAGGATAAAGGCTGGAGTCCAAGAAATGCTCCAGGGGAGAGAGACTGAGACCTGTTCTGGGGTTGTGTATGGGGAGGGGGTGGGATGCAGATGGAGAGAGAAGATGCAGAGGTAGAGGTGGAGGCAGACTGGTGATGTGGGATTGGTTATTCCTGGGTTGAGCAATGGATCTGTAGATATTTAAGGTCATGGGATCATAGAAGGCACCTTCAAGTGACTGCCCCAGAGTTACACAGAATCTGATGTAGGATTAGAACCCAGGTCTTTGACTAAAGGCCTATCCACCATGACACCATATGTCCATCATAGACTGTCCTTAGGATGGCTCCTGGATTCCTCACAGTGCCTCAGGAGAAAAGTTTATTTAGGATTCCCATCTTCCAGACTGCCCAAGGCCTGAAGCCCTGCATATATTGATTACCTCTGCTAGGGCCTTCTCAGTCATGTCCTGCCTCTCAGGCTCCCACCATGGGTGGATGACCATCCACCTAGCACCATACAAGAGATGGAGATATGCCTCCGTGTGTGTGTGTGTGTGTGTGTGTATATGTGTATGTCACACATGGACATGTGTTCCATCTACACACATGCATCTCTGTAAAACCAGGTATCACCACCTCCTGTGTGGGCCTCACCACTGGCATGTTGGTTATGCCCCATTTGAGGGGAAGCAGAGTACCTATATACAGGAAGCAAATAATGCTGACCTCCAG
This sequence comes from Macrotis lagotis, assembly GCF_037893015.1. Taxonomy (NCBI): domain Eukaryota; kingdom Metazoa; phylum Chordata; class Mammalia; order Peramelemorphia; family Peramelidae; genus Macrotis; species Macrotis lagotis. Next base: position 460,325,280 of record NC_133658.1, read on the forward strand.
GACCCATAGCTTGGGCTGGGGGCTGCCTCTCGCCAACCCTGTGAGTCAGTGTTGCTGTCTAAGGGCGTGGAGATGCTCACTAAGGAAGTGCATGGATTTTTGGATTGGATTGAATCCAATCCTCGACAGGTCCTGGGTGTTTTTGGCAGTGAGAAGGTGCTGGGGTCTCACTTTGTCTATCTCATCTACAGGAGATCAAGTGGCTTAGCTTACAGACTTTCACCCTGTTTGTGATGGTTGTCAGCTAGACTGGTAGAAAGAAAAACTTCTTTGCAACAGAATTCAGGAAGAGCTGGGTGTTCCTGATTATTCACCTGCAGGATCCCTGTCCAGAAGTGGTCCAGGTGAGTCTGCCCCTCTGGGGTCTCTGTTGAACAGAGAAAAAAGAAGAAAATTGACCCTTTGGCATGCTGGCTCCTTGTCCAGGGCTGCCTATCCAGCATGACCTGAGTCAGTGCTGGTGACTCTTGGCCCCTTGCCCTTCCCATACAGAGGAGACGAGGGGCTGAGTCTCAATGATCTCTACATTCCTCCTCCTTGGCCTGCAAACAGACTGGATGTTTAATGAAGTTTGATTGATTATAATCCTTTGATTATCTCTAAAAGGAGGTTCAAAATCAGACATTCCCTGAGCTTCCTTCCTTAGAATATCCTGCAGATTCCAAGATGAGCTAAAGGTCTCATCAACCAGCTTTAACATGTTTATGTTAAATATTTCAATATCTTAGATCAAAATAGTTGAATGCAATCATGGTATTTATACCATTTTTTATTAAGAATACTAATATAATACTAGTGCAATATTATATATAATATGTTGATATTATAATTATATATACAATAATATATTCATTAGACATAACTCTAGTATGTGATAAATATATGATATATTAATTGTGTATTTAAACTCCACATAAGAATCTTTATTGCTTGGCAATTACAGAGGCGGTTTCAGACAGAATCAGGAAGACTGCTAGGTCACATTCTATGTGACCATGGACCAATCATTTCAGCTCTGAACTTGCTAAGATGAGGACAGTGCATTGGTAAAGGGAGCTTCTTTCCTTGGAAGTTTACTATACTGATTAAATTACTTGTAGGTTGAAAAGTATAAAAAAAACCGAACGCAAACCAAGACCACATGGCATCTCATCATCATGATCAGTCATTGGCACATCATCAATCTGGATTTGGGGACATTTCCCTTCATTTGTGGGATAGCCCCTCCCCTCTCCCACACATCCCTCTCCCACTCTCCATGGCTGTGGAATCAATGTTCTATGGTATTGCGGACCCAAATTGTACATTCTCATTCCATCATTCAGGTCAGCTCAATCTTCTTTGATAACAGGACACAGTTTGAATTGATCTCAAGAAACGAAATCTTCTTTGTAATTGTGTGGCATCAATATGCTTCTCTTGTGGCTTCTCTTGCTACAGATGGGTCTGGGGTTCTCAAAGATGGTGGAATTTCCTTGCAGCAGTCATTTGGGCTCCTTTGAACCCCCCCCCCTCCAGTTTCCTTGTATTTTAGGAGGGAGGGAGTTGAACAAGATGACTTTAAATCAAAGGGTGTATAAACACTTTTTGTGGAGGCACCTGTAAATGTTTTCTCACTATAATTTTAAATATATAATATGAAATATCAAGGATTTTTTGGAAGTCAATTATATTGAAATTCATTGATAAAAATATATATATTTTAAAAAATTTCCTGGCTGCTGTGTTAAGATTCTCATGGTTCCCTCCTTCATAATTCCTTACCTGGAGCCATAGGATTTTTCTCCTGACTTTGGAAAGAGTTAGCAGTGGTCAGTAAAGTTTAATATTAGCCTTAGCCCTACACTTTCTGTGACACAGATTTGTATCTAGAGACTTGTATGATGAATTGACTTTGACTCTGCCTCAGTGTCCATCCCAACAATGACAGAACTGAAATAGGCTTGCACTGATTGGATATTTACCTCCCCAATCCCTATCAAGTTACCATTTACCTGGATATTCCTCTCTGGGGCTGGAAGTAATTTCAAATCTCCTTAAAGAACTGTCAACCAAGGAACTGATCTGAGCCTCTTCCTGATTGGAAAAGTATGAATACTTGGCAAGTGGAATTCTCAGAGGGACTGGTTAGTGGTTAGTGGTTCCAAAATGACTTGGCAGGAAGTTTCTAGAGGAAAACCCAAGGAATCTGTGCTTGCCCCTGTACTTTTTAGATTATTAAAAATTATTAAATGTTAAATATTTAAATATTTTAAAATATTTTAAAATTTAAGTTAGGACAACTCTTGGTGAAAAATTCAAAATCCAAAAAACCCCTCAGCAACTTTAAGATCAACCGCAATAAGTGAAAACCAAGCTGCTTACCCCACTTGTGACAAAGAATTGTAGTGAAGTAAAAAACTCCCACTTGACCATAAGGGCCCAGAAATATGAGGAACTCATATGGTCAAGTGGGAGGTTTTTACTTCACGACAGCTATCCCTGCCATATTGCAACTTTCCCTTCATGGTTTTGATATCATAAATAGACATAGGAAATTGAGGGGGGAAGTGGCAAAAGGCAATTGTCACACAACAGACAACATACAATAAAAAACGCATAAAATATATATATATATATATATGTATGGTATGCATATGTATTTAAATATATATATATGTATACAGTATAATATAATTTTACAATAAAGTATACTGTAAACACCCCATAAAAGAAAAAGATTCTCTGATACAAAGCATCAAAAATTTTTTTAAATTTTTTTTTGAATTTTATAATTTTCCCCCTAATCTCACTTCCCACCCCCCACAGAAAGCAGTCTATTAGTCTTCTCATTGTTTCTATGGTATACATTTATCTAAGTTGAGTGTGATGAGATAGAAATCATATCCTAAAGGAAAAAAATAAAGTAAAAGTGATAGCGAAATTACATAATAAGAGAATTTTTTTTAAATTAAAATAATAATATTTGGTCTTTGTTCAAACTCTACAATTCTCTGGATATAGATGTTATTCTCCATGGCAGATATCCCAAAATTGTGCCTGATTCTTGGACTGATGGAATAAGCAAGTCCATTAAGGTTGATCATCAATCCCATGTTGCTGTTAGGGTGTACAATGTTCTTCTGGTTTTGATCATCTCACCCACTATCAGTTCATGCAAATCCTTTCAGGCTTCCATGAATTCCCATCCCTCCTGGTTTCTAATAGAACATCACATACATATATACCACAGTTTATTAAGTCATTCCCCAGTTGATGGACATTCACTCAATTTCCAATTCTTTGCCACCACAAACAGGGCTGTTATGAATATTTTTTAGGAGTGATGTTTTTGCCCTTTTTCATAATCTTTGCTGAGTGTAGATACAGGAGTGGTATTGCTAGATCAAAGAGCATGCACATTTTTGTTGCCCTTTGGGCACAGTTCCAAATTGCTCTCCAGAAAGATTGGAGGAGTTCACAACTCCACCAACAATGGATTAGTGTCCCAGATTTCCCACATCCCTTCCAACATTGATCATTGTCCTTTCTGGTCATGTTGGCTAGTCTGAGAGGTGTGAGGTGGTATCTCAGGTATGCTTTAATTTACATTTTTCTAATAATTAGTGATTTAGAGCAATTTTTCATATGACTATGGATTGCTTTGATTGTCCTCATCTGTAAATTGCCTTTGCATATAATTTGACCTTTTGTCTATTGGGGAATGGCTTGTCTTTTTAAAAATTTGACTCAGTTCTTTGTATACTTTAGAAATGAGTCCTTTATCAGAAGTACTAGATGTAAAAATTGTTTCTCAATTTACTCAATTTCTTTTGATCTTGGTTACAGTGTTTTTGTCTGTGCAAAAAGCTTTTTAATTTAATGTAATCCAAATTTTCTAGTTTGTTTTTAATGATGTTCTCCATCTCTTCCTTGGTCATAAACTGCTCTCCTTTCTATAGATTTGACAAGTAAACTATAACTTGATCTCCTGGTTTGCTTATAATAGTTTTTTATGTTGAAATCCTGTATCTGTTTTGAACATATCTTGGTACAGATTATGAGGGCTAATACAAGTTTCTGTCACACTAACTTCCAATTTTTCCAACAGTTTTTATCAAAGAGAGAGTTTTTATCCCAATAGCTGGACTCTTTGGGTTTATCAAACAGCAGATTACTGTAATCATTTCATGCTATTGCAACTAGTCTATTCCATTGATCCACCACTCTGTTCCTTAGACAGTACCAGACAGTTCTGATGACTGAAGATTTATGATATAATTTTACATCTGCTAGTCCTAAGCCACCTGTTTTTGCACTTGGTTCATTAAATTCCTGGAAATTTTGGACTTTTTATTTCTCAATATGAATTTAATTACAATTTTTTTCCTAACTCATTAAAGTAAGTTTTTGAAATTTTGATTCGTAGGGAACAAAATAAGTAGTTTAAGTTTGGTAGAATTGTCATTTTCATTATATTAGCTTGGCAGTTGATATTTGCCCAGTTATTTAAATCTGATTTTATTTGTGTGAGAAGTGTTTTGCAATTGTTTTCAAAAAATTTTCTGAGTTTGCCTTGACAGGTATAGTCCCAGGTATTTTATAATGTCTGAAGTTACTTTGAATGGGATTTCTCTTTCTAGCTCTTTATCCTGCATCCTGCTAGTAACATACATACATACATATATATATATATATGTATATATATATATATATATATATATATATATATATACATGAATGTTGAGGATTTATGAGATTTTGTTTTATATCCTGCAACTTTCCTAAGATTACCAGTTATTTTTTGTAGTTTTTTAGATGATTTTTTGGGATTTTCTAGGTATACATTCATGGCATCTGCAAAAAGTGAGTGTTTTATTTCTGTCTTCCTAATTTTAATTCCTTCAATTTCTTTTTCTTTTCTTATTGCTGAAGCTAACATTTCTAATGCAATTTTGAATAGTAGTGGTGATAATGGGCAACCTTATTTCACAAAACCCTGATCTTACTGAGAATGTCTCCAGCCTATCCCCATTGCTTATAATGCTTGATAATGTTTTCAGATAGATACTGCTTATTATGCTAAGGAACAATCCATTTATTCCAGTGCTCTCTAGAGTTTTAATAGGAATGGGTGCTGTATTTTGTCAAAAGCTTTTCCAGCATCTATTGATATAATGGTATGATTTCTGATAGGTTTTTTTTTCCTAATATTGAACCAACCCTGAATTCCTGGGATAAATTCTACCTGGTCATAATGTATTATCCTAGTGATAACTTGTTGTAATCTTTTGTTAAGATGTTATGTAAGATTTTTGCATCTATATTCACCAGGGAGATAGGCCTATAATTTTCTTTCTCTGTTTTAACTCTTCCTGGTTTATTGGTGTCATAGAAAGAGTTAGGTTGAGTTCCGTCTTCACCTATTTTTCCAAAGAGTTTATATAGAATTGGAAACAATTGTTTCTTAAATGTTTGGTAGAATTCACCTGTGAATCAGGCCCTGGATCAGAGGTTTATCAATTTTATTGTTTTTTTCATGAAAAAGTCTTGGTTTTATTTTTTAGTTTTTAGTTTAATAGTTTCCTTGCTTTCAATTTTATTAATATCTCCTTTAATTTTTAGAATTTCTGATTTAATTGGGGTGGGGTTAACGTGTTCTTTAACTATTTTAGTTGTATGTTTAGTTCATTGATTTGCTCTTTCTCTAATTTATTCATTTACACCATTTAAAGATATAATATATCCATTACAGCTGAGTTGGCTGTATCCCATAAGTTTTGGTATGTGTTTTCATTGCTGTCATTATCTAGGATGAAATCATTCTTTGTAGTATTTATTGTTTGGTACACTCATACTTTAAAATGATATTATTTAGTGTCCAATTAGTTTTGGGTGTATATCTCCCTGACCAATTTTACATGCAATTTTAATTGCATTATGGTCTGAGAAAGATGTCTTCACTATTTCTGTCTTTCTGCAATATTTAGGTTTTTATGCCCTAGTACATGGTCAATTTTTATGTGACATGGATTGCAGAAAAAAGTATATTCCTTTCTCTACCCATTCAATTTCCTCCAAAGATATATCATGCTTAGATTTTCTAACAAACTGTTCACCTCCTTTACTTCCTTCTAGTTTATTTTTTGGTTAGATTTATCTAAATCTGAGAGCAGGAGATTGAGATCTCCCACCAGTAGAGTTTTACTGTCTAGGTCATCTTGTATCTCCTTCAACTTCTCTTCTTAAGATTTTGGATGCTATGACATTTGTGCATACATATTTAGAATTGAAATTATTTTATTGTCTATGGTCCATTTTAGGAGAATAGAGTTTCTTTCCTTATCTCTTTAATGTTATCTATTTTGTAGCTGATTTGTTTGAGATAAGAATTGGTACCCCTGCCCTTTTCACTTAAGCAGAAGCATAATATATTTTGCTCTAAACTTTTACCTTTACTTTGTAGGTATCGATGTTTCAAATGAATTTTTTGTAAGCAGCATATTGTAGGATCCTGTTTTTTAATCCACTCTGCTATTAGCTTACTTTTTAAGGGAGAGTTCATCCTGTTTACATTTAAAATCATGATTGATAACCCTTTATTGCCCTCCATGTTATCTTCCCTCTGTTTGTATTTTTCCCTTTTTTTTCACTTTATCCATATTCCCCAGTATTTTGTTTCTGAATCCCACACCTTCAGGGTGTTTTCTCGCCTATATCCAACCCCTTTCCTTCTTTTTCCCTTTCCCTTTGCCCCTTCTTCCTTCCCTTCCTTCTGTTAGTTCCCTTTTTCCTCCCGCTCCCCTTTTCCCCTTTTAATACGTGAAAGGTAAGATATATTTCTTAACTGAGTTTTTGATGTTAACTTTAAGCCAATTTTGATGAATGTAATATTCAAGTGGTTCTCACCTCCTCCCTTCTTCCCCTCTTTTGCAATAGGCCCTTTGTATCTCTCAATGAAAATAGAATTACCCCATTCAATCATCCTCCCATCTCTTTACTCTCCCCCTTTTTAAGGAGGTATTATTTCAAATAATTCTATCTGAATCCTAGAAAAGTCATGAGTGTCCATCACTTCTGGCTAAGTATATTCTCTCTAATAGAGTTTCAGTTCTCAAGTGCTATTAAGAGTCCTTCTCCCAGGTAGGGATATAGCCAGTTTCATCTTATTGGATAGCAGATTTTTACCCTTTACCTTTTTTTTTAAAGCTTTTATTGTGTCTCTTCAGTCTCCAGTTTGAAGTCCAAATTTTCTGTTAAGCTCTAGTCTTTTCATCTGGAAAAGTTGGCAGTCTCCTATTTCATTCTTGGCTGCATTCCAGCCTCCCTTGATTTTCAGAATATGGCATTCCAGGCCCTTCAATCCCTTAATGTTGATGAACCAAGGTCCTGTGGAATCCTTACTGTGGCTCCTTGGTCTCTAAATTGTTTCTTTCTGGCAGGATTTTCTCTTTTATCTGATAGTACTGGAATTTGGCCACAATACTCCTTGGCATTTTCATTTTGGGATCCCTTTCTGGAAAAGATCAATATATTCTTTAAATATCTATTATCCCCTCTGATTCCATGATATCAAGGCAATTTTCCATCACTAAATCCTGTAATATTACGTCCAGTCTTTGTTTCTCTTCAATATTTTCAGGAAGCCCAGTGACTCTTTGGTTGTCTCTCCTCGTTCTATTTTCTAGGTCAGTGGTTTTGCCAATTTGGTATTTTATATTTTCTTCTATTTTTTTTTTCATTTTTTTGGTTTCTTTTAAAAGATTCCTTTTCTCTCATGCAATCATTAGTTTCCACAGACTCCATTATTTTTTTAGAGATTTTTCTTCATTTAACTTTTTGCAACTCCTTTTCCAGTTATTCAGTTCTATTTTGAAAGAGTTTTCCATTTTACCAATTGAAGTTTTGAGAGTTATTTTCTTTCTGCATTTGTTTTCTTGTTGCAAATTTTCCAATTGATTTTGAAAACTCCTTCCTGATTTCTTCAAGGAAGACTTTCTGGGCTGGAGAACAAATCATATTCTCCTCACAGTTTCTACATCTGAGTTAGGATCTTATGTACAGTGCACCTAGATGCATTTTTACATTATCTGAGTGACCAAAACTAGCAACAATAAAGTCCTTATTTTCATTGTTTCTTCTTCACAGACATTTGTTGTGAAATGGTTTATGCTGAATATTCCATTCTACCTGGAAGACAGAATGAAAATACATTTGTTTGAGTAGCAAGGTGGTTGAGTGGATGAAGCGCTGGTCCTGAGATAGGAAGAATCATTTATGCAAGTTGAAATGATAAAAAAAAAAGCACCTAGAGAAGCAATTATATAAAACACTACACAAGTGGAATATTAGCTACTTTGGGGGCAAATTGTGTATCTTTTTAAAAAAATTTTCTGATACTTAGCACTTGTGTCAGTGTAGATATATTTAATATGGTTTAAAAATTCATCATTATTCAAAGGAAGAAAAGCAAACTGAGTAATAAATAGCTCACCCAAGACATTTTTAGATTTTTTGATATTATTACATCCAAAGTACTACTTATATGAATTACTGCTCAATATTACAGGGAGCTAGGGGCCCTGCCTGGCCTAATGGTTCGGGGTTACAAAATCGTGAGTCTGCGTGAGTGGGAAAAAAGTACAGATGAAAATATCTCCCTTTATTCAACAGATAGGCAAATCATAAGAAACCTCTAGCCTTACAGAATTGCCTAGCTATTTTGTTATTTTAATGTATTGCATTTAAACTCTTGTTGTCTTTCAGGAGCTATAAATCATAAACACAAATTTGAATTTTCTTTGTTGGAATTAACATTTAGAATTGTATATAGCAAGGAGGAAGCAGATCTTCATCCTCTTCAAAGGTGAGGTTTCAATTTTGCCTTTAATATTATTATAATTTGATTGAGAATGAGAATGGAGACATGTTGAACTCATCCTTTCAGAAAGTGAACAAAGTGTTGGTGAAAAAAATTGATCTTTTCCATATATTTATTAATTTGAAACTAGAGTTTTATTTCAAAATGTTTTTACTCTCCCTAGAACAGCCAATTCCTCATCATTTCATAAGAGCAAGGATGACTCTACATTCCTATTGAGTGGTGAGATCATATTCATTTTGTTCTTGCTGATTTATTTCTTTGGATAGTTATCTGAGAAAACATGAGATTTGAAGTAGTTTTAGCACAGTAAGTTATTTTCCAATAGCAAGGATACAATCAAATCATTGTTACCAATTTAGGAACAGTAAACAGGACTAACCATGTTTTGAAATCTCCAAAAAGATCCCACAAGAGTCCTTTAATGCAGCTGACAACAAAAATTGCTTCTATAAAACCCTTTTGAACTTTATGCTCCAAAAATACTGCAAATGGGACCATGGAAAGTCAGAAACAAGAAAGTGAAAAACAAGAGACTTTCTATATGTCACGCAGAAAAAAAGATTTAAGTATAGCATAAAATATATAGGATAGTAGCTACTTGGAAAGTAATAGTGTATTCTATTTTCTTTTTTCTTTACTGAGCACTTTCTATTTTTCTTTACTGAGCACTTCTGTCAGTGTAAATGGCACTTTTATGCAAAATTTTTTTTTTGCAAGGCAAGTGGGGTTAAAGTGGCTTGCCCAAGGCCACACAGCTAGGTAATTATTAAGTGTCTGAGACCGGATTTGAATCCAGTTACTCCTGAATCCAGGGCCAGTGCTTTATCCACTGTGCCACCTAGGCACCCCTACATAAAAAATTTTAATGAAACTGACACTATTCATATGAATTAATGATAAATTTTGTGAGAGTCAGTGAACTTGGGTGGAGGGTTAGAGGGTACAACATTCTGAGACTGCATGAGAATGTCAAATCATAAGAAATCTCTGGCCCTACAAAATTGCCTGGCTTTATCCTTTCACTTTAGTTGTTTTGTATATATATTTTAATTTCTTTGTATTTATGACTTATAGCTCCTGAGGAAAAAAGAGTAAATTTTTCTCCTTCCCAGCTACCTGGTGAGGGCTGTACTCTTAGAAGGTGAGATTCCAATTTTACCTATAATGTTATTAGAATTAGATTTGGAGTGAGAACTGGGACACAGTGAATAGATCCTTTCCAAAATTGAACAAAATATAAATTAAAAATTATATCCATCATATTATATCTTATAAATTACCTTTCCAAGCGACATTAAACAAGTCATATGTAATATTTGAATGGCTACTGCTGTTAAGATGGTGAATCAGATCATCTATGCATAACTGTCATTAAAAGGCCTATTATACTCAATTTAACAATCACTCTCATTTTAGGGTATAATTGTCTGTACTTTATGGTACATTTATTGAAAATATATGAAAACTTTAGCTATAGTAACTATGTTAGAGTGTCTCTTGGTAAGAAAAACCTATGAGACTAGTAGGGTTTAGTCTTACTCCTGATTGAGGACAAAAGTCAAGAATGATTTGGCAATAGATCTCTATTTGCAAGGTATTACTACAAATATCACTAAACGAATATTTTAGGGAAATAGAAATGTATGAAATTCACAATATTTCAGGATATTCTTTTTTCACATCAATAATTACTCACAATTTACCATACTCAAATACTATCAAGTTTCCATAATATGTTCATATTCAAGAAATGCTTTTGTATTTCTTCAAAGTCAATTTCACTCTGAGTTTGCCTTCTCTAGATGGCTAAACTGAGAAAAGCATAAAAACCTATTTATATTATACAAAATATATAATAACCATGGTGAAAGAAGGAAAGATTCATTTTCCTTTTCTATATTTGATATGGTATTGAGAATGGTTCGGTTCACTAGGCCTCAAGGAACAAGGCCTCTTCCACACCTCATCCTTCTTTTCTTCTCCCACTTGTATTACTTAACCTACAATAGATTTCTTATTTGTAAGACTTAATATTGAAGCTGTCAAGGCCTCCAAAATTATGACTGTGACTCCTTGGAATTGAAATTATTTCTTTTGTGTTTGCGTGTCTGTGTGTGTATGTGTGTGTGTGTGTGTTGGATCTTTATAGTTTTAATAAAAAAATAATTAACACAGTACACTGGTCCAAACTCCCAGGGATCATGCTTTACTAGAAAATTTCTGCTGACCTAGCTCCTTAGCTCTGGGCCAGTCAAGGTTGGGAGAACATGGTATGATGGGCTGAGCAATGAAGGGCAAAGGTGTACACATACACACACACACACACACACACACACACACACACACACACACACACAAATGAGCTATTACACAAAACATCAAAGAGAAGAGCTCAAGATAAGCAACCAGGGGCCACATAGGAGTTTGAGCCCAGAAGGGACAGGTGGCTGTGGTGGCTTCACCCATGCAGTCTACTTGTGGCCCAGGCCAAGAGATGTGGTGAGTCGAGGCCGCTCTCCTTGAGAGTCTGTCATTGCCTCTGGACCCTTGACTCCTCCGTGGGTGCTGATGCTGTGCTGTGGTCCAAGGTCGGCTGCCCTGGCCCTTGGCAGACTGGAAGTTGTGGCGGGCAGCTCCCCTGGGAACAGCAGGAGACAGCGGAGTACAAGTTAGAGGAGGCGGGCGCAGTGCCCAAGGGGTTCTGTACATAAAACTGGCCAGAAGCTGGCTGGTAGGGAGGTGGGGCAGGTGGGCTCCTAGGATCATGGTTAGGCCAGGGTCCCAGTCTCTGGGTGTTGTCATGTTGCTACATCTGAATGACCTGGAGGGTCGGCATGGGGTAAGAATGATAACTCTGTGTAGGGTAGGATCCTGGCACTGGATCAATCCTTCCCAGTCTCGCGGCAGGGCAGCTCCGCCGGCCCCAGGGCTAGGCCCGAGGCGGCAGCGGCCCCTCGGGCTCCCCGGGCGGCGGCGGCGGCGGCAGGAGCGGCCCGGACACGAGCAGCGACAGCAGCGCCGTGAGGAAGGAGGCGGACGGCACCTCGGGGCACCGGCCTCCCCGGCAGCAGCCGCCGCCGCCGCCCCTGCCGCCATTCTCCCCGAGCTCGCGCCGCGGCCGAAATTATTTCTTTAGGATTTCTTGTATTAGTTTTTCTTTGACCTGATAATTTTGGAATTTGGCTAACCGTATTCTTGGAGATTTTCACTTTAGGATCACTATTAGGTGGTGATTGGCAGTTCTTTTCAATTATTATTTTACTCTTTTCTATGATATCAGGAAAACTTTCCTTGTTCATTTTTGTTTTTTAAGGTTTTTGCAAGGCAATGAGGTTAAGTGGCTTGCCCAAAGCCGCACAGCTAGGTGATTATTAAGTGTTTGAGGCCGGGTTTGAATTCAGGTACTCCTGACTCCAGGCCCAGTGCTCTACCCACTGCACCACGTAGCCAACCCTCCTTGTTCATTTCTTGAAAGAAGTTATTCAGACTCCTTGCTTTCTGCTTACTAGTCCCATAGTTCTTAGATTATCTCCCCTTGGATATATTTACCCATTCAATTATTTTATATTTTCGTCTATTTCTTTCTTTCTTTCTCTTTCTTTCTTTCTTTCTTTCTTTCTTTCTTTCTTTCTTTCTTTCTTTCTTTCTTTCTTTCTTTGAATGCTTCTTAATGCAGCAGAGAGCCATTATCTTCTGAGTACCCAGTTGTCTTTTTTCAGGAATTATTTTCTTCAGTTAGATTTTGTATTTACTTTTCCGTTTGGTCAATTCTATATTTAAAGGATTTGTTTTCTTCAGTGTACATTTTTCTCCATTTGGACAATTCTATTATTTAAAGAGTTATTTTCTTCATTTATTTATCCAAATTTATTTTTGAAGGAGTTGATTTCTTCACTAAAAAGCTTTCTTTTCTAGTCTGTCTACTCCAGTGGTGGGATTCAGCCAATTCACAATGTTTTGGCAGAACCTATACCTAATTCTACCTAAAATTCCAGTGAACTGGGTGTTACCTTGGCAGTTGTAACTGGTTTTCTCCACAGTGGGTGGGATTCAATCAGTAAGCTCCAGTTCAGCAGAAATGATTACCTAATCTGAAGCTGCCCTTCTGTGAACTGGTTGTTTATTTCTTCACATCCCACCATTGCTGACTCCCCCTTCTTGCACAATTCTTTTTTCCAATGTTTCTACTTGCTATTTAAAGTTCTTTCTGGACTTTTCCAAGAGGACTTTTGGAGTGTGAGAACAATTCATATTCCCCTGTGGAATTTCAATTCTAGACCTTTTTCCACTTTTCTCTTCTGTAGAGTTGTTTTGATCTTCCTTATTGCAATAATAGTTGTCTATTATGGTAATGGCTTCTTTTCTATCTCTTACTCATGATTAAGACTAGTTTATGGTTTTCAAATAGAAATCTATTCCTTGGCCAGAGGGACACTGTCCAAAGCTTTTCATATAGAGATTCACTGGCCTGCTCATGGATTTTTGGGATTGGGGCCTCAAGCTAGCAGTGTACCCTGTCTTAGAGTAGCCAAGCATAGTCCTTCTGGCTGGGTTGGGCTTCAGAGACTTGTAATTTGCTTTCTATGCTGAGACTGGAAGTCTCATGTTGGACCTGAAGTGTTGTAGCCTGGTGAACCTGGATCTAGGGGCCTCAGCTACTGATTTTTTGTATGCTTGAGAGGCTGCTGCATTCTATAGCTAGAACCTTTCTGAGCTGGTCACTGCAGCCTGTACTGGGTGCTGATCTTTCCTGAGGCCCTTCTCAAATATAATTGAGATAATGGGTCACTCTTTTCTGGCTTCTGTCACTCCAGAATCTGGTGAGAGCTTTGATTTAAAGTTGTTTCTTTGGGAAGCTATGAAGAGCAAAAGGAAGTTCTTAGCTTCTCTCTGCCATATTTCCTGGAATTCCTTCAAAATCCTGAGTTTGGAGAAAAGGACAACACTCATGGCAGGTGAGAAATTTAATAGCAAAATAGTTTTGCTATTAAATTCCTCTTCCAGGGTCTGTCTAAATGGAAAGAATGATCAATGTTAAGGTCTTGTGCAAAGTTATCTATCATTTTAAAATTATAATTTCACTTCAAAATTTTTTACTCACTCTTCTAGGACCACCAGTTTATGGCCAATATTAGAGAGAGAAGAAAACTCTGGACATATGAGTGGCAAGATGACTTTCTTTTTATTCTTGCTGAGTTTGTTTTAGCTACTTAGATTATTTACCAATAGCACCCTAATCTAGAGAATGATGTCATTGAGGAATTCCCTTTGTAAAAAGAATACTACAAAATAGGGGAGTTTGCGTTTGTCGTAGTGGCAAAAATCATCTTCAGCAAAGCTACCAATTTTACTTTTTTGCTTGGTATTTTGGTACTTTAAATCATCTATGATAAAATCTAACTGAAAGAGAATTTTTTTTAGGTTTTTTTTCAAGGCAAATGGGGTTAAGCAGCTTGCCCAAGGCCACACAGCTAGGTAATTAACAAATGTCTGAGACCAGATTTGAACCCAGGTATTCCTGACTCCAAGGTCATTGCTTTATCCACTACGCCACCTAGCTGAACCTAGAGAATGTTTTTTTACAGCATCATAAGACTACATATTATGACCTTAGTCATCCAATGAAAGTCACTGTTTTATACATGTTTCCTGAAGTGATTTTAAGAAGGGTTGTAAAACCTCTGAAAATAATTGTAGCTAAGCTTGATAGACAGTGTACAGTTTGCTAAGAGCTTTATAGAAGTCACCTTATTAAGTTATGAAAACAACTGTTATGATACTATGCTCACCCCTATTTTATAGATGTGGAATGACCCTGAAAAAAGGGCCAAGAAACCTGGCTATGTTAGCATAGCTATTAAGTGTCTGAGGAAGATTAAATTCAGGACAATAAGCCTTATTCACTTTAGAGCCAACACACTATGTATTAGGTAACCAAGATGTTTTCCTCTATATAATCCAACTGACCCAAACTAACAGCAGTAAAATCTTCCTTTCATTTCTTCTTTGTCACATAGTAACTTGATGTGCAATTATATATCCTGAACAATCCTCTCAAGGTATAAGATCAATATAGTTTTTTTGTAAACAGATGGTACAGTATACAGTAGATAAATTACCGACCCTGAAAACTGGATTATTGTTACCAGTGTGACACTGGCCATGTCACTTAAGCCTTGTTCCCTCAGTTCCTCTTCTGAACACGATTTGGACAAGGAAATGTCAAAGAGTCAGAAACATGTAGAATATTTAGCACAATAACATACTTTTGCATATCACATAAGAAAGCAATTATTTGCAGCTTTAAACAGGTAAAATAATAGCTAATCCTTGGGGCAAATGATGAGTCTTTTTTCATTTTGGCTTACTTACCCCTCTCAGGCTACCTATTTTATCTTTTTATGGAATTGCTTATTATTTGGTGTGGCAATTATATTGAAATGTTTTAGAATCCACATCATTTTTATATGATGGGTTTTAATGTAACTGACATTTGTCATATGAATTAATAAATTTTGGTGGGAGGCAAGTGGAAGAAAGGTCCATGTTCTCTACTGGCCAATCATAATAATCTTGCGGACTTTATGAATTTCCAAGCTATATAGTGTCAAATGTAGTAGAAACTTTATACTGTTTAATGCCTTGTGTCTAAACATTGATACTTTTTTATTTATAGATGAAAGGGTGATAGGATTCATCACTCCTGCTACAAAAGCAACACTAAATATCAAAGAAGCAGTTTACAGACCCATTTGGTAACTTTCCACTTTTGCAAATCACAGCTTTTATTTGCACTAATGTAGGGAAAGAAAAACATGATACTAACTCTTTTTAGTTTTTTTTTTGGCCAGGTAATGGGGTTAAGTGACTTGCCCGACGCCACACAGCTAGCTAATTAAGTGTCTGAGGCAGGATTTGAACTCAGGTACTCCTGACTCCAGGGCTGGTGCTCACTCAGCTGTGCCACTTAGCCGCCTATGATACTCTTTATACTTCTACATCTAAGACAATGTATTTGGGCACACCTAACTTGGGCTAAACGAACCATTGCTGTAATATCCCTAGCCTTATCCTCTAAATCTTTCCCTGCCTTACTATGTCTGATGACGTCATGGTCTGTTGATAAATCCCAGGCTTACCTTTGCAGACTTCTTTGAAAAAAGACATGTTTTAGATAAGTAGAGAAATCCTTTTTCAAAAGGGAGGGGTAGGGGCAGCTAGGTGGCACAGTGGATAGAGCATCAGCCTTGGAGTCAGGTGTACCTGGGTTCAAATCTGACCTCACACAATAATTGCCTAGCTGAGTGGCCTTGGGCAACCCTCTTAACCCCATTGCCTCGCAAAATTTAAAAAAAAAAACGGGGAGAGGGTTAGGTGTGAGAGACACAAATCCATTAATGCCTTTAAACGTTTTTTTCGGCATAGTGAATTTTTCTCTGGAGAAGAAATCAATGAAAGGAAGTTATACTATTATTACAGGGTTTTTTCTTTGGGAATAATTACGTCTCTGTCAATTGATTTTCTTTCAGTTGCATTATGTACTTTGCTCTAAGAATGATGAATGAGATTCCATCTTAAACAAATTAGACAAATAATATGATAGTCACAAATGGGTTTGATCATCTAATTTCTCTGGTGCTCAGTTCTTAAAATATCAAATAATTAGGAGTAAAAGATCTCTGTATTTTCTCAACTATAAATTAGATGCAGAATCTATATGGTAATATTATCTGGTGGGGTGGCTAGGTGGCACAGTGAATAGAGGACTGGCCTTGGAGACAGGAGTACCTGAGTTCAAATCTAGCCTCAGATACTTAATAATTACCTAGCCCTGTGGCATTAGGCAAGCCACTTAACCCCATTGCCTTGCAAAAAACAAACAAAAAAAAGCAAGGTGGGCTGTGTGGCAGATGGCCTGTTACTGTGGTTGTTCTGGGAAGAGGATTCTGCTGAAGTAAAAGTATGGAGTCTGAGGTCCGCCAGACCAGAGGAGCTCAGCAGCAGATTGATGTCTGCAACTCTCTGCACTGGAACTCACCCTCTGGCCCTGCTGGAGCACCCCAAATAGATTGTTCTACAACCAGATCCTCCACACCCCAGTTGGTTCTTGGACCATGTCTCCCGTAGTCGGCACCTCCACGGCACATCCTAGGCTACTCTGCTTCTCACCCTTCCTGGCAGGGTCTCTGTTCTCTGCACCTGGATCACCCATGATCCCCAAAGACAAACGATGAGGTAGATTTTCTTCTCCTCACTTTTTTCTGGGTTTTGTTGATTGAATTACTGTTAAGTGGTTTGTTTCATATTATATATGAGGGAAGATCAGGAGACGTTACCATAGTGCCTGTCTTCTCTCCACCATCTTGGCCAGAAAATGGCATCCAAAAATTTTACATGGATTTTCTAGATTGCAGGGTTGCCGCACCCATAACTTCCATGACATGGAAGGGAGAAATTTGTGTGTTTGTGTGTGTGTGTGTGTGTGTGTGTGTGTGTGTGTGTGTGTGTGTATGTGTGTGTGCACATATCTACACACATAATGGGGTTTTTTTGAATAGGGGCAAGGTTAGTGGGAAAAGATTTTTGTTAATGAGAAAATTAAATGAAATACGTTTCTTGACAAGCTAGAACTGATTCAACTAAATATATGGAATTTAAGGGGAATAAATGAATTCTATATTTGCTTTGTAAAAGTACCTTCACAATCACAAAGTGTAATAGGCATTGCTCACCATAATTTGTTCAGGAGAGATTGTGGGTTTTAGCATATATTCAAGAATGTGAGATGGTAACTGAGAAAGGAAATAATTTGGTAGCAGTGAGAGCCATTGTCTTTCTAATCTTTGCCATTGTAAATGAATTTCTATTCTTATAAGATCTCGAGTATCCCTTTTATACTCTGAGCCCCTACCAGAGAGTTTTGCTCTAACTGTGGACACAAGCAACTCATATCAATGGCATTTACTAAGATTGCATAATAGGAAGAGTAAACACAAAACATTCATTCTTCCTCTCCTACAATCTTCTACAAATAGTGCCCACAGGAAGGGTGGGCACAACATCGACTTAAAATTGTAGTGAGGCAAGTAAATAGGGAACATCTGTGTAAAGCACAGCTAACATTTTTGGTTTGATAGAATCTTGATGCTTATTTCTGATGGAGTCCTCTCTGCCACTCAACTCTTCAGACAAATTTCCCTTTAAGTCATGACCTGCTCTTAGGAATCATGAACCTCAAAGCTACTTCTGGCCTCAAATGACTGCTTCTTTTTGTTCATGCCTAGCTGCTGGATGTGAATCTCTGCTCACTCACCTAGCTCTTACAATTTTTTGAACTGATTTGGATCTCTATGACAAGATACCCAATATGGGAGGGGGAAGAGAGAAGAAACACCTCTAGCTAACTCTCTGGAATAGAGCAAGGACTGTATTCTGCAAATCGTTCTCTTCCTGGACTCACTCAGGAATGTGGTCCATCATTACTGATCAGTGGTATTTAATCAAGGAAACTCTTTAACACTTAAGAAATGGATTTCCTTGACTGGGATGCTGACTTCATTTTCATGTTTTTCCTGCATCTCTCTCATTTCTTTTCCCAGTTTTTCTTCTAACTCCCTCATTTGATTTTCAAAGTCTTTTTTTGACTCTGTCATAGCCTGAGCCCAATTTCTGTTTTTCATGGAGACTTTAGATGCAGGAGCTTATGCTTCCTCATCTTCAGACTGAGAATTTTAATCCTTCTTGGGCTCATATACAAAATATTTCTCAATGGTCTTCCTCTTGTTTCTCTGCTTGCTCATTTTCCCACCTTTAGCCTGTTTTGGGGGTACTTCTTGAGCTTTTGGGACACTCACAAGGATCTCAGTGTGTGAGGTTCTTCCCTTCTGATCTATGAATGACCATATGCTCCCCCCTCTGCCACGGGGCTGAGGTGGGTGGGGGCCCTGCTGGTTTATGGGGGGGCCTAGACTGCTATCAGGATCTGAATGTGGTCAGAGCCCCAGAGTCCTGTTCGAGGGGCAGAGCTCTGCAGTCTCTCTTCACTCCCCTCCATCAGCTCAATGGACTCATGTCCTGGGGGCTCCGCCTTACCATCTCTGCCTGCTTCTATTACAGGATCTGTGCTGCCGAAAGACCACCTTGCTTGCTGTGTGCCCTGAGGGCTGGGCTGCACATGCTTACTCTGGCAGTGGGCCCCAGCTGTTCCCCCACTTTGTGCCTGCTGCTCACAGGTGGCGGACCTCAGGAAACCTCCCAGCTGCTGAGAGCCACGGCTCCCAGTGCCCTGGGGATGCCTCTGGGAGGCTGAAGTTATTTCTCTCATGCAGCCCACTCCTCTGGTGGGCTGCCCATCCAACCCCGGGTAGCAGAGCCTTTCTGCTCTTTTCCAGGTTATCTTGGGTAAGAGAACTGCCTCCCTGGGTCCCTCTGTGGGTTCTGTCTCTCAAAAGTTTAGAGTCCTTAGTTTCTAAGTTTTATGAGAGAGCTTCTAAGAGACATTGCTCTCTTATCACCATCTTGGCTCTGCCCTATGAAACTCTTAATACCTAATGAAATTGATTTAAAGCAATAAATTGCAAAGTAAAATGTAAAAATGGCAGCTGCGTGCTAAATAAATTCTGTGTCATAGCAACCCTCCCCCCACCACAGTTTCAGGATCAAAAATATCAAAAGAATATTACAGCAGCAATTCTTCTCTCAATAGCATTAAAAGACTTCTATGGAATCTCTTGAAATTTCTAAAATATGAAATGTCCTTGTTTACTATTCCTAAACGGAGTTTAGCAATGATTTCAAAAGATCCTTTTATGAGGGGAATTCCTCAAAGAAATCATTTCCTAGATTAGGCTGCTATTGGTAAATAATCTGTGAACTAGGGGAGGCTAGGTTGCATAGTGGATAAAGCCCCAGCCCTGGAGTCAGGAGTAACTGGGTTCAAATCTAGTCTGACTCTTAATAAAAATCTAGCTGTGTGGCCTTGGGCAAGCCACTAAATCCCATTTGCCTTGCAAAACCTAAAAAAATGATCTATGAAATGAATCCAGTTTAAATCTCAAGATGTCTCAGATAACTGTACAGGGAATGAAATCAGCAAGAATAGAAAAATGTGAAGAATGTCACCACTCATTTGACTTTGGGGACCTTTGGTGGTCTCTGTTAAGTTACATTCTGTTTTCCTAGAACTGTGAGAATATAATTTTGAAGTGAAATTCTTCTAAAATTATCAATAAACTTATTTTCAGGGCAGCTAGGTGTTGCGGTGGATAAAGCACCAGCCTTGGAGTCAGGAGTGCCTGGGTTCAAATCCAATCTCAGACAGTTTATAATTACCTAGCTGTGTGGCCTTGGGCATGTCACTTAACCCCATTTGCCTTGCAAAAAAACCTAAAAAAAATAAACTTATTTGCATCGTTGGTTAAGGCTTTTGCCTCAATCCCTCTTTCCATCTAGACAGGTCCTGAGGAACAGAAGTGTAGGTGGGTGAGGCATGCCATATTTCCCTAAAAACTATTTTTACTTTTATGAACATATATCTTACCTTTCATGATAACACATATGTCTTTCTCTCCAAACTGAAAATTTCAACAAAGAATTCAGAGAGAGATGGCAGAGAGAATCCAGGAACTACCCTGAGATTTTTCTAGCTTCCGTCATATAAAGAGCTTTAAATCAAGCCTCTAAACAAGTTCTGAAGTGATAGAACCCACCAAAAGAAATATGATATTTAGGAAGGATGTCAGCAAATGTCTTTCATTCTCCTTTGGGGCCTAGTACAGGGTGAAGAGCACAGAGCAGAGTTCAACCTGAAACATCTGATAAAATTTCTTAGGCAATTCCCAATTAATGAAGTAAATGAAGTTTGCAATATCACTGTTAGATAATCTCTATGAAGTGCAAAGGCACTGAACTACCCAGAACAATAAGATTCCATGATAAGTCTAAAACATTGTCATTGAGCAATACATGAATACATTCCCACTGTGGCCAAGCATTTGCAATCGGATTGCCCTATAAGTTTTGTCTCAGTGCCAACTTTGCAGTTGTGGTTACATTTTAAAATGCTAAGACAAATTGCCTATTTTTGTGCTTTTTAAGCATCATTTATCCTTCATTTTTTTTGCTAGGCAGTGGGGTTAAATGGCTTGCCCAAGGCCACACATCTAGGTAATTATTAAGTGTCTGAGACTGGATTTGAACCCAGGTAATCCTGACTCCAGGGCCAGTGCTTTATCCACTGCATGACCTAGCTGCTCCCTATCATTTATTTTTAAATGACAACTATTGTCAGGTAGATTTCTTTCTGCATGAGACATTTGAATCCTTTCTAAAATGATGGAAATCCAAGTTAAATTTAATGAAAAGATGGCCTAAATTAGAAATTCACTGTGTATCATTATCCCCTACTCATCTTGGAACCATAATTTTCTTTTTCAATTCCATATTCAAATCCATAAGACAGTCTTCTTTTTTCCTTCTGACTGCTCTATTATGTTCATTTGTAATGACAGAAGTTCAAATCAGAATCACAAATAATTCTGAGCAATTTAAAAATTTCTGATTAATTTACTAGCATTTACTTCATCCATAATGTAGCAGTAAGTGTTTAGAGTAACCATTTAGGTCATTCATTATAGAAATTGTAAAATTAGAGATATCGATATTAATAGTTTTGCTTACCAATTCGGATATAAAATTGTGCAAAATAAGTCTCATGGAGGGTTATTTAAATACTCATAAATTGGAGACTCTCTGGAACTAAATATTTTTCAATTGTATGAGAACTTCCTAAAATCCTGTCAGTTTGAAAACTTTCTCAAGATGTCAGTGACATAAGAATTTCACCAATACATCATGGAATCACAATATTGCTCCAATGACTGTATTTCTTATGGAATCTTTAAACATGACTGGTTTTAATCAGCCTAACAGGGTCATCAACATAGTGGATCCCTTTTCTTTCTTTTTTTTTTTGGTTTCTTTTCTTTGAAAATGTTATATCTCTATAATAAATCTGAATTGGAGAGCAAGCAGCTCTTTATGATCACATAGTTCTTTTCCAGGGGAGTTTCTTCAAGTGTGATAATTAGGGAATGTTCTTTAAATTAGGCTGATATAGGTTAGAATCTGTTTCACTAGAAAATGGTAGTGATAGAATTTATAATGAAATTTTCACATATGGAAATAATTTCAATAAATCACCATCATGAAAGAATGTCTCTTCCATATCTTCAAACACCAGATACTGTAATGAACTATTTCCCTTGAATAAAAAAAGGAATCTTTGAAATGTATCTTCTAATTTAAATATCAAAAATACATAATACATTGTAAAAGGACATTTTTCATATTTTTTTTCATTAGAGCATTAAAAATTTTGATTTGGGAAAAATTTGATTATGGGAAAATCAGGACATGATTCCAACAGTAAAGGATCCACCCAGAGTTACCCAGGAAGTAAAAAGGAAACTTTCCAAAACACCCAGATCAGTTTTACATTCTTGGCTTGAACAAGTATGCTTGTTGCTTGAACACTGAGTCATTTGGCATCACCAGACTCTAGAAGTTGTCCCGGCTAAATTTGATCCTCCTTCCATTATCAAAAAATAACTTTTTGGAGATTCTGTCCTGAAGGGAATAATGATAGAACTGGAGAGAGCTTGGTGGAACCCTTATCTACATTCTATGAGCAGCCTCTCCTGAGATCCTGCTACTTAACCTGAGAATAAAGATATCACTTGTTAACTGCTCATGTCTTTTCTGAATTAGCTCCTATGTACTTTTATGTAAGTTGACTTTCAATGTACTTTGGTTTGTCTCTGTCTATTCTACATTTTTTATTTTAGTTAATTTAGAAATTATCTAGCTTTGTATAACCTCCCCATAAGTTCATGAAATTTTTTAGTCTATAAATAACTTGTTTTCCAGTTATATACAATAGTAGTTTCTACAAATTTTTTTGCAAGGTTTTGAATTTTACCATTTTCCCCCTCCCTTCACCCTCCCCTTTCCCCAACAGAAGGTAATATGATAGTCTTTACATTTCTTCCCATAAAATGCACAGATCAAAACTAAATGTGTTGAAAGAAAAGATTTAATTGGGGGGGGGGGTTTTAATTGGTACTTTCTCTAACTATTTTAGTTGTATGTTTAGTTCGTTGATTTGGTCTTTAATTTATTCATGTAAACATTTAAACATATATTATATCCCCTGACAGCTGAGTTGGCTGTATCCCATATGTTTTGATATGTGTTTTCATTATTGTCATTATCTAGGATGAAATCATTAATTCTTTCTAGAATTTATTGTTTGGTACACTCAATCTTTAAAATGAGGTTAATTAGTTTCCAATTAGTTTTGAGTATATATCTCCCTGACCAGTATTGCATGTGATTTTGATTGCATTATGGTCTGAGAAAGATGTCTTCCCTATTTCTGCCTTTCTGCAATTACTAGGTGTTTTTGCCCTAGTACATTGTCAATTTTTTTGTGACATGGATGGCAGACAAAAAGTATATTCCTTTATATACCCATTCAATTTCCTCCTTAGATATATCATGCTTAGATTTTCTAACAATCTATTTACCTCCTTTACTTCCTTCTAGTTTATTTTTTGGTTAGATTTATATAAATCTGAGATGAGGAGATTGAGGTCTCCCACCAATAGTGTTTTGCTGTCTAGGTTATGCAGTAACTCCTTCAAATTCTCCTCTTAAAATTTTGGATGCTATGCCATTTGGTGCATACGTATTTAGTATTGAAATAACTTTATTGTTTATGGTCCTTTTTAGGAGGATGTAGTTTCCTTATCTCTTTTAATGAGCTCTATTTTTGTAGCTGATATTATTGACATAAGTATTGCTACCCCTGCCCTTTTCACTTAAGATAAAGGAAAATATATTTTGCTCCAACCTTTTACCTTTACTTTGTATGTATCTTGTTGCTTCAGATGACTTTTTTGGTAAGCAGCATATTGTAGGATCCTGCTTTTTAATTCACATGCCATTCACATTCAAAGCTAATAATTACACATCTTTATTGTCCTCCATGGTATCTTCCCTCTGTATTTCCCCCTTTTTTCATTTTAACCAATTCCCCAGGATTTTGTTTCTGAATACCACTACCTTCAGTGTATTTTCCCTCCTATATACAACCTAGTTCCTTTTTTCTCATTCCTTTTGCCCCTTCTTCCTTCCCTTCCTCACCCTCCCCTTTACCCTCTTAATACTTGAAAGGGAAGATAAGATTCTTAACTGAGTGTTTGATGTTAACTTTAAGACAAACCTGATGAAAGTAAGATTCAAGTGGTTCTCACCTCCTCCCTTCTTCCCCTCTTTTGCAATAGGCCCTTTGTACCTCCTAATGAAAATAGAATTACCCCATTCAATCATCCTCCCAATCTCTTTCCTCTCCCCCTTTTTAAGGAGGTATTAATTCAAACAATTCTGAGTCCTAGAAAAGTCATGAGTGTCTATCAATTCTGGATAAGTATATTCTTTCTAATAGAGTTTCAGTTCTCAAGGGCTATTAGAGTCTTTCTGCCACATAGGGATATAGCCATTTCATTTTATTGGAGAGCAGTTTTTTTCCCTTAGCCCTTTTTGTTTAAAGTTTTTCTTGTGTCTCTTCAGTCTCCCGTTTGAAGTCCAAATTTTCTATTTAACTCTGGTCTTTTCATTGGGAAAAGTTGGGAGTCTCCTTTCATTCTTGGCTGCATTCCGGTCTCCCTTGATTTTCAGAATATGGCATTCCAGGCCCTTCAATCCCTTAATGTTGATGCAGTTAGGTCCTCAGGAATTTTTACTGTGGCAACTTAGTCTCTAAATTTTTTGTTTTTGGCTGCTTGCAGGATTTTCTCTTTTATCTGATACTTCTGGAATTTAGCCACAATACTTCTTGGCATTTTCATTTTGGGATACCTTTCTGGAAAAGATCAATATATTCTTTCAATAATTATTTTTCCCTCTGATTCCATGATGTCAGGGCAATTTTTCATCACTAAATCCTGTAATATTAAGTCCAGGCTTTGTTTGTCTTCAGTATTTTCAGGAAGCCCAGTGATTCTTTGGTTGTCTCTCCTCGTTCTATTTTCTAGGTCAGTAGTATTGTCAATTCAGTGCTTTCCATTTTCTTCAATTTTTTCCAATTTTTTGGTTTTGTTTAACAGATTCCTTTTCTCTCATGAAGTTGTTAGTCCACAGACTCCATTCTTTTTTTTTAGAGAAGAATTTTCTTCATTTATATTTTTGCACCTCCTTTTCCAGTTGGTCAATTCTATTTTTGAAAGAGTTTTCCATTTGACCAATTGAGGTTTTGAGCGTTATTTTCTTTTTGCGTCGGTCCAGTTCTATTTTCTAAAGATTTGTTTTCTTCTTGGAAGGTGTTACGATTCTTTCCAAAATTTTCAAATTGATTTTGAAAATTCATTTCTGATTATTTCAAGGAAGTCTTTCTGGGCTGGAGAGCAAATCATATTCTCCTCAGAGGTTCTACATATGAGTTAGGGTCTTTGTCTTTGAGGTAGCTTTCAATGGTTCCCCCTTCTGTTGACCTTTCTTCATTTTCCTAAGATCTTATTTTAGGGAAAGGGCTGGTTTATAGAAGTTTGTTGTTGAGCTCCCTAGAGGCTTTACACACTGAGTTTAATAATTCCAAATGGGCTGACCAGTAGGGTGTGCTAGAGGCTTGACTCACTGAGTTTAATAACTCCACGTGGGCTGGCCAGTAGGAGGTGCTGGTTTTTTCCCCGAGAGTGTGACCTTGATTTGAAGCTCACTACCTTGGCCTGGAGGGGGTCAGTGGCACTGCTTTTATCTTTGAACAATGTGGGTTGTGCCCTAGGACAAGGTAATTACTCTCCCTACTCAGCTGCGGGAGTTCTGCTGCCCATGCCTGAGCCTGGAGAGTGGTGTGGATGGCCTGTACCTGTGTTTGTTCTGGGAAGAGTATTCTGCTGAAGTAAAAGCATGGAGTCTGAGTTCCTCCAGACCAGAGGAGCCCAGCAGATCGATGTCTGCAAATCTCTGCACTGGAACTCACCCTATGGCCCTGCTGGAGTACCCCAAATGGATTGTTCTACAGCCAAATCCTCCATGCCCCAGTTGGCTCTTGGACCATGTCTTCCATAGTCAGCATCTCCATGGCTGATCCTAGACTAGTTTGCTTCTCACCCTTCCTGGTAGGGTCTTTGCTCTCTGAACCTGGCTCACCCATGATCCTCGAAGAGAAACCTTGAGGTAGATGTTCTTCTTCTCACTTCTTTTTCTGGGTTTTGTTGACTGAATTACTGTTAAGTGATTTGTTTCATATTATATATGAGGGAAGATCAGGAGATCTTAGCATAGTGCCAGTCATCTCCACTATCTTGGCCAGAAAATCAGCATCCAAAAATTTTACATGGATTTTCTAGATTGTAGGGGTGCCACTCTCTTAACTTCCATGACATGGAAGGGATAATTGTGTGTGTGTGTGTGTGTGTGTGTGTGTGTGTGTGTGTCTTTGTGCACATATCTACATACATATGGTTTCTTTTGAATAGCGGCAAGGGTAGTGGTAAAAAATTTGTTAATGAGAAAATTAAATGAAATACATTTCTTGACAAGCTAGAACTGATATATATATATATATATATATATATATATATATATATATATATGGAAATTAAGGGGAATAAATGAATTCTATATTTGGTTTTTAAAACTAGGTTCACAATCACAAAGTGTAATAGGCATCACTCACGCTAATTTGTTCAGTAGAGATTGTGCATTTAAGCATTTATTCAAGAATGTGAGATGGTAACTGAGAAAGGAAATAATTTGGTAGCAGTGAGAGCAGTTGTCTTTCTAAGCTTTGCCATTGTAGATGAATTTATAAGATCTAAAGTATCCCTCTTATACTGTGAGCCCCTACTAGAGAGTTTCTCTCTAACTGTCGACACAAGTAACTCTTAGGAATGGCATTTACTAACATTGCAGAATAGGAAGAGTAAACACAAAACATTCATTCTTCCTCTCCTACTGAAAATCTGTGGAACAATCTTCCACAAATTGCGCCCATGGGAAGGGTGGGCACAACTTTGACTTGAATCGTAGTGAGACATGTAAATAGGGAATATCTGTGTAAAGGGCAGCTAACATCTCTGGCTTGACAGAATCTGGATGCTTATTTATTTCTGATGGAGTCCTCTGTCCCTTTCTCTCTAACTGTGGACACAAGTAACTTTTAGGAATGGCATTTACTAACACTGTAGAATAGGAAGAGTAAACACAAAACATTTGTTTTTCCTCTCCTCCTGAAAATCTGTGGAACAATCTTCCAAAAATAGCGCCCATGGGAAGGGTGGGCACAACTTTGACTTGAATCGTAGTGAAACAAGTAAATAGAGAACATCCTTGTAAAGGGCTGCTAACATTTCTGGCTTGACAGAATCTTGATGCTTATTTATTTCTGATGGAGTCCTCTGTCCCATTCAACTCTTCAGACAAATTTCCCTTTAAGTCATGGCCTGCTATCAGGAATCATGAACCTCAAAGATGCTTCTGGCCTCAAATGACTGCTTCTTTTTGTTCATGTCTATCTGGAGAATGTGAATCTCTGCTTACTCACCTAGCTCAAATAATTTTTTGAACTGATTTGCATTTCTATGACAAGATATTCAATATGGGAGTGGGGAGAGAGAACAAACCCCTCTATCTAACTATCTGGAATAGAGCAAGGACTGTATTCTGCAAATGGTTCTCTTCCTGGACTCACTGAGGAATGTGGTCCATCATTACTGATCAATGGTATTTAATCAAGGAACCTCACACTTAAGAAATGGTTAGGATAAAGAGTCTTCTTAAAGTTAGTGTTAATACCTTGTAATAGCTTGTGATTCACTCCTTTCTTGTATTATATGCTCAGCATTCTAGGCTAAAAACTTAAATATCTTCCTTACACAAATAATTCCCTAAGAAGAAATGTGTTGTTGGCAGTCTTTAGGCAGAGACTAGAGGACCACTCACTATATTGTGTAAGGAATCATTTTCAGATATGGATTACACTGAAGACCACTGAGGTCCCTAAATCCTGGGTTTCTGAATCTACCCAAGAATCCTGTTTTTTCCCTTGACCATGTGAGTGATCTTCATGTCTCTAAATGTTCTGCTTCTCCTAGCCTTTTCCTGTATGGGTGACTGGTATCTATTGAATCTTTTTTTTTAACCTGAGAATCATATGCATCCTCTCACCTACCATCCTTTTAATAGGTTCTGAATATCTAGTCATATTCCTGTGCTTTCTTCTAGGTCCTGGCCTCTGTTTAGGCTAGAGTAGCTGGAATACTTATTCCTGGTCTTAAGGATTACCATTTTTATAGTAGTTCTGGGGCTCTGGAAAGGGATTTAGAATCAAGGCGGCTTGTATTCCAATCCCTATTCTTTCACTTAATCCTTCTGTGATTCAGGGTAAATGGGTCACTCTTCTTTCCTTATCTTTAAGCTGAGAGGGGTCAGACAAGATGACCTTAGAGGTTTTCTCCCAGTTTTCAGTATTCAATCATATAAGCTTCCAAAATATTCAGGTTGAGTCAGGAGTATAGTGCCATCACCACTCATATTTCAGCTGCTATGAATCTCTTATCTCCCATCCAATCCTACAGGGTCAGATTAAATTTCTTTATATTTAACCCAATAAACGGGTCCAAAAATCCTTACCTCCTCTGCCATGTATTAGTTAGAAAATTGTACTTGTAGAAAGTTTTTGCAAATTAAGATAGGAAGAAGATGGGATGGTTGTGCCTGGGTGGTATTTATTTGCAATGGGGGGAGGTAGATTAGGCAAGAGAAACTGAGGTCTGGAATGGAGTCCCTGAGAAGAAGGATGGAGGCTCATGGCTACAGGGTTGGGGTGGGGTTTCAATGAGGATCAGGGAACCCTGTCTTAATCTAAGGTCAGCATGTCTGTCATCCATTATTTGTGCTCATGTGGCCTTGGGCACAGGCATGTGTGAGTGTGTGTACTTGTGTGCTGGTTCTGGAGTGATTGAATCTGTGTACCTATATGATTGTAGATACTCTGTGATGATGTATCTGGGTGAGTGTCAGTGGGTACATGTCAATGCATGAGTCTGTATGACAGTGGGTCTTTATGACAGTGTATGTGTGATGCTGTTTGCATTTGTATGTGTGCACATGTCCGTGTGCTGGAGGAGTGGATAAGCATGAGTGTTTGTGAATCCATCCATCTCACCACCTCCATCTGAGACTCCAACACAGGCAGTGCCTTTAAAAAACAGAAAGGAGATAAGAGAAGATGACATGCCACCTGTGAGCAAAGCCTTCTATCTCTCCTGTCTCTTTCTCCACCCCCCTCCCTCTCCCTCCCTCGCTTACTCTCTCTCTCTCTCTCTCTCTCTCTCTCTCTCTCTCTCTCTCTCTCCGCCTCCATCTATCCCTCTCCCCTGGCATCCACTTGCCCTCACATAACACATGCATAGACATGAAAAGACTCAGAGCATGTCAGCATGCCCAGGAAATGCAGTTCTGACTCTCCCTTAGGGCTTTTTCCTCTTGGTGTGTCATCATTTCCTTTCAAGGCCCCTTTTTCCTTTGCCCTCTTTGGCTGCCAGAAACTGTTGTTTTTTTCTCTTTTTTTCCTGGTCTTGGGTTGAGATGAGAGCCAACCATAGGAGGAAGAACCAGAGTGGAGGATGGTAGGCTAACAATAGATTGAAATTCAGATGATTCAAACAAAATGAAATTTTAGAAGGATAAATGTGAAATTGTTACATTTTGTTTCCAGAAATATCGACACATTCAAGGTGAGAGGTAAGGCTAGATATTAGTTCCTTTGAGCAAAGATATTAGGGTTTTAGTAGTGAGCAAATGCAGTATTGGTCAGTAGTGATCTTGGGTGAGGGTAACAGGAATAAAGGGGTAAAAATCCTGCTGTATTCTGCCTCAGGTCAGAAATCAAGTGGTAGCGTGTTCAATTCTTGGTTCTGTAAATTAGAACAAAGTTCTGTAATGCTTACAGAAAAAAAAAAATTATTAGGGTGTTGATCTTGATAGGATGTTGATCCCCAAAAGGATCGAAAAGAAAAAAAAAGCCACAATAGAATATGATGCCTCTAAATAGTTGAAGGAATAGGCACATGGAGGAGGATTGGGTTGGTTCTGCTAGGCACCCCCTGAGAGGGGAGAAAAGCAAAGGAAATGATAAAGGTATAGTTTACACTCGAAGTATGTTAAAATTTTTACACATTTGTTGTTTGTCATGTCTTCTTTCAGATTTTCTTGGCAAAGGCAGTGGAACAGTTTGCCTTTTACTTTTATGGCTCCTTTTGCAGAGGAGGACACTGAGGCAAAGAGGGTGGAATGACCTGCCAAGGGTCCAAGGCTAGATTTGTACTCTGGAAAATAAGTCACTCTGACTCCAGGTCCACTGCACCACCAAGAGAGAAATAAGCAATCTCGGGAGTGTTAGGCTGAGATAAAACTAGGTGTTTTCATGCCAAGGATACAAATTCCTTGTGGGTTATGGTGAAAAAGGGATTTTTGAGGAGTTTTGCTTGAGATGAGTTATCTTTGAGGTCCTTTTGAACTTCAAGATTATATAATTCTTTAATTCTTTTGCTCTCAAGATGAATTTTCTTATTAGGGGGATCCTTTCTGAGGCTGAAGCAGTTATAATTGTCATCAGTAGTATAGTAGTATAGTATAGTATCATATAGTATAGTATAGTAAAGTATAGTATAGTATAGTATAGTATAGTATGCTATAGTACAGTACAGTATAGCACAGTATAGTATAGTTACAATATAGTATAGTATAGTATAGTATAGTCCTCATTGTAGTATAGTCATTATAGTCATTAAGAAGAGAGATGAGAAGCGAGTTACCCCCAAGGAAATGAAAATAAAAATGTATCAATAAGTTTAGAATTGGAAAGGACCATGGACGCCATCAAGCCCTACTCTTTTTTATACATGATTAGAGAAGAATTCTTTTAGAGCTAAAATGTACCACAGATGTCATGTATCCAAATGTCTAATTTGACAGGAAAGTCCTAAAATCATAGATTGAGAGCTGGAAGCAATCTTGATTGGTTGGAGTTCTACTTCTGAGTTTGATCAAAGAGGAAAAACGGCACCAAGAGGATCTGAGAATTTCTGACTCCATCCACTAGGCCATGGCTCAGAGGAGTCAAGGAATACCCCCAATGAGAGGACTACACCTTGGAGCTGGGAGCAGAAATGGAGAACATATGCTTACCACCATCTTAGACAATTAAAGGATTCATATTAAAATTTTAATAAAATGAACACATGGGATATAGAACTATGGAGTAAGGCATCATTAATATATCAAGATACAAATTATATACTTTGATAACTACAGAAGCTAAGAATTTGCAAAGTTCAGTCACTAAATCACCAGATGCCAAAGAGTCAAAAATTGCTTTGGCAGGGCGGCTAGGTGGCACTGTGGGGAGGCTAGGTGGCATTGTGGGATGGCTAGGTGCCACAGTGGATAAAACACCGGCCCTGGAGTCAGGAGTACCTGAGTTCAAATCCGGTCGCAGACACTTGGTTATTACCTAGCTGTGTGGCCTTGGGCAAGCCACTTAACGCCATTTACCTGGCAAAAAAAAAAAACCCTAAATAAAAGTCGCTTTGTCCTGTAATAGGTCCAGGAACTTTCATAGAGAATTGTCATTGGGCTAGCTCACAAAGGAATCAGATCTCTGTAACTCTAGCACCTGTTGATCCAGTCAGCTTGCTTAAACGATGTGTAAAATACTGTTTTTAAGATGTATTCTAGAGGGCTTTGAACAATTGCAGCAAAATGAAATGGCTCCACTTATGAAAGAACAAACTGCACTTGTTATTCCCAATAAAGTACGCCCAACTTATTTTCTCCAGATTTTTTGGAATTTTGTTTGGTAGTGTACTGTAGCCTGTCACATCTATATAATCTATATAAGTATTCCAGATCACTGACACTCCAAGACTAATACTACTGAAGATGTAGGAAAATGCAGCAATGAGGTGACAGGTATTGATGAACTGTTGGCAATCTTCATTCTTAAAGAGCATTAGTAATGCCCCCACACTGAAAATCAGAGAATTTTTATAGGAAGTCAGACAATATGACTAGTTCCTGGAAGTAAACCAATTACTCAGTGTAATCTCAGGTGGAATCTAATTGCACACAGACTACTGTAGACTAAGCTGGAGAATTTCTTTCAAGATAGCAAGACTTTCAAAGTCCAATCCACATAGCAACATTTTGGTTGGAAAATTTGGAATTGTTATAAAAATAAGAACCAACCTACCAAAGCTAATATTATGGTAGTCATTGGTACAAAAAAATGTTCAGATCCTCAGTTTCATAGAGTGAAGACTCACGAGTTAAGAAGACTATTCCAGAAAACTAAAGAAAACAAGAACAGAAAAAAATTTTAATGTTTATATAAATTTGGGCCATGGTGTCAAACTCAAACAGAAACCTCATATTGATTTAGAAACCTGCAATATCAATTTCCTAACCACATTTTCAACATGTTCCTCCACACTATGAAATTTATAAAGACTGCTTAGGGCAGAGGAGTTTGATACCTCTGGGCTAGGTCATCTCTAAAATCCTGTTCATGTGTCCAACATACCATGATTCTAGAATATGTTTCAGGAAACAATGATTCTGCTGATATCTGAAATTTGTGTTATTCTCTCTGTGTGTATATATATATGTGTGTGAGTGTGTGTGTGTGTGTGTGTGTGTGTGTGTGTGTGTGTGTGCTATACTACCAAAGCTGGGATTTTATTAGTTTAGGGAATTATCAGTGAGGAACCTCCTAATATATATCTGCAATTATTCTGATGTTTATATATTCAGAAGTTAGCTGAGACATTGAAGAATTTAATGACTTTCTCAGAGCCAGATGACTCAAGTGGTGTATTCCATGCACTCTTCCATACTGCCTCTCCTTACTTAAACCAGCTTCAGTCTTTTAAAAGCAGCGACATAATGAAAGGCTATAAGTAAATTCTTGATTATGCCAAAGGGACAGGGATGGAAGTGG
This sequence comes from Macrotis lagotis, assembly GCF_037893015.1. Lineage (NCBI taxonomy): Eukaryota > Metazoa > Chordata > Mammalia > Peramelemorphia > Peramelidae > Macrotis > Macrotis lagotis. The sequence goes on from NC_133658.1 coordinate 460,358,204, forward strand.
CAAAAAACATTGTTTTTAACAACTGAGTAATGGAAACGTCAGAGAAACAGTTTGGCCTAGTAGAAAAAGAGCCATTTATCAGAGGCTCCACAATCTGGGTTCAAGTCTCTGACATACTATCTTTTTGACCATTGTCAAGTCACTTTCTTTGGTCCAGGTAATTTTCTGAGGCAGACATTTATAAATCACTTGCTGGCAGTTAAGTGAAATTTTGGATCTGTGAAAAATTTTCCAACCTTAGATCTTTTTAATTTAGGAGTCAGACCAGGAAAGACCTATACTTAGCCCCCATAGGTTTTGTATATTTCTTTTTGGCTGTCTTTAGATTTTCCAAGATTCCTGAGGGAATTTGTACCTTTTCTTCTTTTACTATTTATTTCTACTTCTACCACACCCACACTCCCATAACCACATGTGTTCCCCACATACACAAATTCCCTAGGTTCAGTTGTCAGCAGAGTCATACTACTTCTAAGTAAAAGAGGTCTATAGATTTTTTAAAAACACAAAAATTTGAGAATTATGAGTTATGACTGTCAAGGGTAAAAAGAGAATAAAACTCTTGTCTCTTTCTGGTGACCCCACTCCTAAATTCTTCATTATCAACTCTGGGATGTTTATTACTCCCAGTTAAATCTTCACTCCATAATGTCTGAAGGAATACTGGGTTACCACTAGCTCTATGAAAATTCACTAGACTGTGTACATGGTATAGGTGGGGATATCCTAGCCATTCCCCAATTGAAAAATGGTCAGAGGATATGCAAAGTTAATTTACAGATGAGGAAATCAAAGCAATCCATAGTCATATGAAAAATTGCTCTAAATCACTGATTATTAGAGAAATGTAAATTAAAACATCTCTGAGGTACCACTCACAGCTCTCAGACTGGCCAATATGACCAGAAAGCACAAGGATCACTGTTGGAAGGGATGTGGATTTCCCACATCTGGGACACTAATACATTGTTGATGGAACTGTGAACTCATCCAATTTTTGGAGAGTAATTTGGAATTATGCTTAAAAGGCAACAAAAATGTGCATACCCTTTGGACCAGCAGCACCACTACTGGGTCTAGACCCTGAAGAGATTATGAAGAAAAGGTAAAACCATCACCTGTACAAAAATGTTCATAGCAGCTCTCTTTGTGGTGGCTAAGAAATGGAAACTTAGGGAATGCCATCAAATGGGGAATGGTTTAACAAAGTGTGGTATATGAATGTTATGAAACACTATTCTATCAGAAACCAGGAGGGATGGGAATTCAGTGGATCATAATATGAGCAGTTACCAGAACAACATTGTACACCCTGACAGTAACAGGGGAGTTATGATCAACCTTAAATGGACTTGCTCAAACCAACAGGGCATCAATTTTACGATATCTGTGATGGATAATGCCATCTGTAACCTGAGAACCGTAGAGTCTAAACAAAGGGCAAAGACTTTCTATGTACCTTTAATTCTAAAATAATTTAAAATAATTCTGCTATATCTCATACTTTAGTTTTGCTTTAAGGCTATGATTTCTCTCCTAACACGTTCAACTGAGATCAATGCATACTATGGCAATGATGTAAAGACTAACAAACTGCCTTCTGTAGGGGAGTGGGAGGGAAGCAAGATTGGGGAAAAATTGTATAACTGAAAATAACTTTTTATAATTAAAAAAGTGAAAGAGAACTAGGAGCGGTATGTTGGAGAATAAACAAACATCAAAAAAAAAATCAATTCTTCCCTTTCCGTGGTGGTACAAAAGCATTTAGACCCTCATTACATATAGGGACATACCTTCATTTTTTTTGGATGACTATGATAAAAAAGGGGTAACCAGGGGGAAAACTATTTCCTGGTATTTTTATTTTTTAATCTTACAGATAAGGAAACTGAGACCTAGAAAATACAATAGAATACAATAGACTTTTTCTTTAAGCAAAAGCTTTTCAATTCAGGAAAACATTTATATTTTTGCATGATTGCTTCTTTTTCTTATTACCTTAAGATTACATTCAATAGAACAATTTATTCAATAGCAAAAAATGAAAAGACAGACAACTTTGAAAAACAAAAGAACTATTCTCAGCAAGGCAATGACCAAGTTTGATTGTAGAGAATTAATGATGAAACACTATCAACTGAAAAATGATGGTCTCTGGGTCCAGATCAAAAGGTAAATTTTTTGGATGTTGGTTATGTGAGAATATTTTTGCTTGACTATGTTTATTACCAGGGTTTTGTTTTTCTTCTTTTATAATGGGGAGGAACTTCTTGAAAGTAAGAGAATACAAATTTTTAATTGAAAATAAAATGTATCCAAAGAACCTATATCATACCTATATCTTTTTAAGATAAGAACCTATTATAATTTTTAAGGTATATATTAATACTCCAGCTTCATATTGAGTTTGAATTGTGAATATTATGAATTGAATATTATGCAAAACATTTAGCTAAGAATGCTATCTTCCTGACTGCTTTCCAGTTTTAAAAAAAATGAGTAATTTTCTAAGCAAATTGTGTTTCGGCATTTAGCAAATACTTGGTTATTGAATTCCATGGTTTCTGTTTCTCTGTGGTCCAGCCTGTTGAGGATTTGTTTTTATTGAAGCTATATGGATAGTTTCTCTAGCATGGAACTATATTTGCTGTGAATTTTGTGGAAGAATTGCTTTAATCTGATTATATATTTAGTTTGTAAAATCAATATCCTAATATCCTTTAATAATATTAATCTTTAGTTCTCTTTCTTTACTTTACCCATTCTTTGCTTTGATATCAAGATTGTATTTGTCTCTTAAAAAGTCTGGTAGAATCCTTTCTTTCACAATTTTAGGGAAAAATTGTGTAATACTGGTACTATTTTTTCAGTTTGATAGAATATTCCTATGTAATGCTATCGCAGAGTTCTCCTGACTACCTATCTCACAATGAGAATAAATTATTGAATATTTCTATTTCAACCTCTTTTAGATTGGTCATTTAATATTTTTTAAGTTTTGCAAGGCAAATGGGGTTAAGTGGCTTGGGCAAGGCCACAGAGGTAATTATTAAATAGCTGAGACCAGATTTGAACCAAGGTACTCCAGTGGTTTATCCACTGTGTCACCTAGTCGACCCCCCATTTAATCTTTTTTTTAAAAAAAATATTCCTTGATGTTTTTAGGTTCTCCATTTTCTTAGAATAAATCTTTTTCTTCCCTTTCTTTCTTTTGGTTTTTCTGGGTCTTCAAACCTGTTTATTTGCTCTTTTGTTGATTTGATTTCCTGTCCTCTTCTTAACCACATTGGCTAAACTTTTATTTCTTTTGTCAGCATATTCAAAGACTTGGTTTTCAGTTTTATCATCTCTATAGCTGTTTTTGTTTAAAATTTATTCATTTCTCCTTGAATTTTCAATATCTCTCTTTTCTGCTTATTTTGGATTTATTTATTGGACCTTTAAATGGTGGTTTATGTAGGGTTGTTTAAATTATCAAATTATTCAGCAGTTTTTTTTTTTTATTGACTCTCCAGGCTTCTCTAAGTAAACTATCATATAGTATAAGGAGCCAATTTTTCATTAAATTGTCCCTTCTCATCAGGCTTTAGGACTGTTTCTCTTAACTTTTGGTCCTGTTTTAATTCCTTAGCACTCACCTGAGGGATTGAAGGAGCATTAACATCACCTTGCTTTCCTTTCTCCTCTGCCTGGGATCTGTGCTTACGCTATCCACTGAAGCCTACTGCCTTCCGTTTGGTCCACAGTACCTAAAATTCCCAACTTGGGTCTCCTCCATCTGTAGTCTTTCTCAGAAATATGGTTGCTTTATTAGGCAAATTAGCAATTGGAAAAGGCCTTTCTCCAAGACACAATCTTCTGGCATCATCAAGTGCATCTAAAAATCTCACAGTTCCCAGAGCTATAGATTCTAACTGGATGGCCTTTGGATTTTTGACTTATAAATTTGTTTCCATGTCCACAAATTTCCAGGCACTGCCTAGGACAATGCAGAGAGGAAGCACATTCTTTCCTATAGGACTTTGACCTTGACTAAGGTCAAAGTCCATCATAACTATCTAAAAATTATTTCATCCTCTTTTCCTAGCTATCAACTCACCTTGGGAGTCATTAGTTCCTATTAAGAGATGTTGAAACTGTTGGAGCCCAAGATGGGGGAGTGAGAAAGGAACTCTCTGGAACCCTCCCAAATTTCCCCCTAAACAACTTGAAAACTGCCTCAGAATTGAGTGAAGAGTGAGTAAACAGCTTGCCAGCACAGAAGAAAAGAGTGGAAAGTTGGAGAGCAAGCAGCAGCCAGGCTCAGCAGGATTATCTGCAGCAAGGATCCAAATCTGGGCAATCCACCAGCGAGGCAAACCAATGGTCTGAGCTGCAGAGTGAAGCTCCAGTCCAGTGGCCCTAAGCTCAGCAAAGGTCATTATCCCTCGTCTCGTCCCCATTTCGGACCAGGAGTGAGGCTCCAACTTCCAGTGAACCCTCCTATAGACAGACCCTGTTTCCATAGCACCACAATAACAGCCCCAGCTGCTGGGATAGAATAGCAACAAGATTCCATCCTCAGGGACAATCAGCATATAGATTCTATTTCACTAGCAACCTATCAGGAAGGTCATACCGTAGGGGCAAACCAACAAAGAAATACCACTTTCTGAGGAGGTCAGAGGGGACCCATAAGTTAGTTCAAGTCAGAAGTCTACCCTCTAATGCAAGCATGCAGTTAGTTCTTGAAAATAAGCAGCAAGGCCCCGTACCCCAGCCTAAAAATTCCAGGGTAGTCAAGGACCAAAGCCCAACTCTCGAATAAAACACCAAGGGAAGAAATAAGCAGGAAAAACATCAGGAAAAACATAAAACAAAAACAAATGTGACTATAGAAAATTAATGTTCATTTAAAGACAATAATGCAATAAAATTACATCTGATAAAGGGACTGTGTAAAGAGAAAATAATTGGAGATTAAAAAATCTAAAGTTAGAGAATATATAGCATAAATAATGGTGATATTTTCATTATAGATAATAATAAAATAACAAAACCGTTGAGATATAGTAAAAGCAGTTATCAGAGGAAAATTTGTATTTCTAATTGCTTTTATTAATAAAACAGAGAAACACAGACCAAAATGTTGAATATTCAAATAAAAAACACCTAGAAAAAGAAGATATGTAAAACCCTCAAGCACTAATGTGAAAATTCTAAAAGGAGAAATTTAGAAAATATGACAACTATATTTCATTTTAAAACAAGCTCATTGCATTTTATGTATATTTGTGGTGTATTTGCATATTTTAAATTACTGGAATTACTAAATCTCTAAATTAGTTTTGTTGGAACTGTATGGTACAGAGAACACTACTCAAAATCAGAATAAAAATTTAAGATAACTTGAAAGCAGAAAGGATTTTATCGCATTTCATGAGAAGGTAATATTGCCCTTCATTGCAGTGCTGGGGATTACAAGTAGCAAGGTTAACCTATATCCTAATCAAAGCTCTGGTTCCTTACCTTTATCCCATTGCCTGGGATTTAGGAGGAACAATCTAGTTACAAAAATTCCCATCAACAAGAAGACAAAAGGTGACACAGTACACAGTGCTTTGAAAAATGTTTTGGTAAGCTAGCTGCAGGTATTATTTTACAGTAACAAAAATAAAACAAATGTAGTTTCACATATTACAAAAACAAGATTGGATGGAGGGAGGAGGGTCAAGCACAGTATGTGGTATTTTGAGAAACATGTTTTTGATAAGGTCAGCTAGCTGAAGGCCTTATTTTGCAGGGATGTGCATTCCAACAAGACAAGAGACTATTAACCCTTTTGAGGAGGATTCATGGGGGGGTGGGGAGCAGATTATCTCTCACAAAACAAGGAAAACTGCTATTTGTATATCTAAAACACTTTCAGTGACAGGCTGAATAAAGTTATTGATTCTGGAAAGTAAAATATTCTTGAAAAGAATTAACTGACTTTCCCACAACCACATGAATTCATCTTTCAAGGTCTTTATCAAAGTGAAAGTTTTGTGGCATACTGAAATTACATATTTATACCTCTGATGTTTTAAAATAAGGATTTTAATTCACATGATTTTTACTGCATGTTCAAGGTAGGGCCCTGGCCTCAAATTAGCACAAAATAAGGAAGAAATCTCTAAATGATCATAGTGGTAAGTTTTTTCATTCTATTTTTATATTTGGTGATTTCACCAAATATGCAGACATTCATGGAATATTGAAATCCAACTCTGTCAATGAAACAGATTCTTAGCAATTGCAGTCTAATCTAGCAATATTTTCAGAATGAAATAAGTTTTGAAATTCCTCTTGTAAATGAGTAATATCTAGATAACATTAGTTATACCTGTACCTAGGAACTGCTAACAGGACCAATCCATTCATTGGAACATTCAATGATCAACTTTGCTATGAATCAGTTCCCAGAGGAGTAATTACTATCTATACACAGTCTTTTCCTATATCCCTCCATTCCATTACCTAATCACAAATCACAAAACCTATCATCAAAAGAGCTCCCATTTTCACCCATTTTTCAAGGACTTGATGCCCACTGATACAGTATTCCTGTGAAGATAAAATATGGATTAAGGAATGTCTTGTGAATTACATGGAGAAACATTTATAAAATTATTCAGGTATATTAACCATTTGAGGGTGAAGACTATGCATGTTCACTTTTGCATACTTGGCAACCATGGGGGTATAGAGTTAAAGTTTTAAACAAGTTTATTGAATTAATGCTGACTGACTTTAAACAAATCACAAAACAGCTAGTTACCTGTCTAAATGGAGAGCTTCTAAGTTAGGTCCATTTAGAAAGTGAACAAAGTGCTAATGAAAAAATGAACTCTAGTGTATTATTATGTCTTATAAATTATCTTTCCAAGCATCATGAAGAAGTAGGATTTTAAAATTTCAATGGTTACTGCTACAAAGATGGCAATGAAATAGATCACCTGTACATGACTATCATGAAAAGACATACTACACGAGCATTTATTTTTCTATGGACAGTCAACACATATCATTATAGTTCAGTGTACTAATGATTCCACAGACTGATACATTTATTTATAATGAATGAATGTTCTAGTGACTAGGTTATGGTGTCACATGGTAAGAAAGTCATACGAAACTAGTAGGGCTCAATATTTTTCATGATTCAGCACCCAGGTCATGAATAGCAATACATATCAAAACCCACTAATCAAGTGCTTTAGAGAGACACTTAGGAAATTCAAAATATTGAAAGATATTTATAATTTTCCATCTATAATGACTCAAAATTTACCCAATGCAATACAAATATCAAATTTTACTGAGATGATTATGTCCATATTCAAGAAATGACGTGAGTTTTCCTTCAAAGAAAGCAAACATCTGAGTTTCAGTTGCTAAACTGAGAAAAAAATACATGTACATTAAGTGTAAGTCATTTCTCCTATTCTATATTTTGAAATGTAATTGATTATGGCTAAGGTCATTGGCCCCAATGAACCATTCTCCTCAACTGATCCTGTTCCAGTCTGTGTCCTTCTTTTCTTACTCCAACTAAGTTTGATGAAATCATGAACCTTCCACAGATTCCATACATATAAGATCAAGTCTCTCTCAGAAAGAACGTACTTCATAAATGGTAGAGATTTTACCCTACCACTCTTCTCGACTTCAAAAATGGTTTAGAACTTCTTTGAACTTTGTGGTTGTTTCTCACCATGATGACAATTTTTTTTAATGGGAGAAATTCATGGCATTGAGCCATGCTGGCATTACCATGCCCCAGGGAAAATCTATGAGAATAAAACAGGTTTCCAAGTAGACTCCTCAAAAGGGAAGGACTTGGCAGACAAGGAAAGGCAACAAGGATAGCACTAAGATAGTCAATTGTCAAAAGAAAATGCATATGGGTTTTAATGGGAAGAGTAACTGGAATAATAAAAAGACTCCCAGTGGAATTCCCACCATTTTAGAGGAGAGTCCAAGGATTCAAGAGGTATCATGGTACTTTGCATTTTCAAGTAGCAAGCAGTTATTTTAGATGTGTGAATCCCTTCTAATGATTCTGCCTAGCTCAGAACAGCTTTGTCCAACACTTCTTTTTTTTTTTCATTTTAAAGATTTTAGTTATTTTGAGTTTTACAATTTTTTTCCCTAATCGTGCTTCCATTCCCCCCACCACACAAGGCAATTTGCTACTCTTTATATTTTTTCCATGGTATATATTGACACAAATTGAATATGATGAGAGAGAAATCATATGCTTAAGGAAGAAAAAGTATAAGAGATAGCAAGATCAAACAATAAGATATCAGTTTTTTTTTTCCCTAAATTAAAGTTATAAGTCCTTGATCTTTGTCCAAACTCCACAATTCTTTCTCTGGGTACAGGTGGCATTCTCCATCACAGATAGCCTCAAATTGTCCCTGATTGTAACACTGATGGAATGCACAAGCCCATCCTGGTTGATCATCACCCCCATGTTGCTGTTAGGGTATACAATATTTTTCTGGTTCTGCACATGTCGCTCAACATCAGTTCATGCAAATGCCTCCAGGTTTCCCTGAGTTCCCATCCCCCCTGGTGACATTAAATAGAACAATAATGTTCTATGACATACATAGCCCACAGTTTGCTAAGCCATTGCCCAATTGAAGGACATTTACTTGATTTCCAATTCTTTGCCACCACAACCAGTGCTGCTATGAATATTTTTGTGCCAGTGATATTTTTACCCTTTTTCATCATCTCTTCAGGGTATAGACTCAGTAGTGATATTGCTGGATCAAAGGGTATGCAAATTTTTGTTGCCTTTTGTGCATAGCTCCAAATTGCTCTCCATAAAATTTGAATGAGTTCACAGCTCCACCAACAATGTATTAGTGTCCCAGATTTCCCAAATCCCTTCCAATATTGATCATTTTCCCTTCTGGTCATATTGACCAGTCTGAGATGTTTGAGGTGGCATCTCAGAGATGGTTTAATTTGCATTTATCTAATAAGTATTGATTTAGAGCAATTTTTCATCTGACTATGGATAATGGTTACCCTTGTTTCACCCCTGATCTTATTGGGAATGCCTCTAGCCTCTCCCCATTGAATATAATGCTTGTTGACAGTTTCAAATACTTACTGCTTATTATTCCAAGGAACAAACTATTTATTCCTATGCTCTCTCATGGTTTTTTTTTTATGTATGGCCACTGTATATTGTCAAAAGGTTTTCAGCATCTATTGATATAATATGATTTTTGAGAGGGTTGTTAATTAATTACACTAACCATTCTAATACTGAACCAACCCTGTATTCCTGGGAAAATCATACCTGGTCATAAATGGTCATAATGTATTATCCTAGTGATTACCTGTTGTAATCATTTTGTTAAGGTTTTATTTAAAGTTTTTGCATGTATATTCATCAGGGAGATGGTCTATAATTTTCTTTCTCTGTTTTAACTCTTCCTGGTTTCAGTATCATCACCACATTAATATCATAGAAAGAATTAGGCTGAGTTCTCTCTTCACCTATTTTTCCAAAGAGGAACCGATTGTTCCTTAAAAGTTTTATGGAGGGGTGGCTAGGTGGCATAGTGGATAAATCACCAGCCTTGGAGTCAGGAGTACCTGGGTTCAAATCCGGTCTCAGGCACTTAATAATTACTTATCTGTGTGGCCGTGGGCAAGCCACTTAAACCTGTTTGCCTTGCAAAAACTAAAAAAAAAGTTTGATAGAATTCACTTTTTAATCCACTTGACATTCGAGATTTTTTCTTAGGGAGCTCAATAATGGCTTCTTGAATTTCTTTTAATAAATTAAGGATATTTCAATTATTTAATTTCCTCTTCATTTAAGCTGGGCAACTTATATTTTTGAAAATATTCATCCATTTCACTAAGGTGATCAAAATTATTGTCATAGAGTTTGGCAAAATCATTCCAAATTGTTACTTTAATTTACTCCTTATTGGTGGTGAGTTCACCTTTTTCACTTATGGTACTAGCAATCTGTTTTCTTCTTTTTATAACTCAAATTGACTGGAGGTATAAAAATTTTATTGGTTTTTTTCATAAAACCAATGCTTGGTTTTATTTATTAATTCAATAGATTTCTTGCTTTTGATGTTATTAATTTCTCCTTTAATTTTTAGAATTTATAATTTGGTTTTTAATTGGGGGGGTTTAACTTGCTTTTTAAATTAATTTTAATTTGCTTTAATTTGTTCTTTAATTTTTTTAGTTGCATATTTAATTCATTGATTTTCTCTTTCTCTAATTTATTCATGTAAGCATTTAAAGACATAATAAATTCCCTGACAGCTGCCTTGATTTTATACCATAGGTTTTGGTATGTTATTTCATTATTGTCATTATCTTGGATAAAATAACTAATTCTCTCTATGATTTGTTGTTTGATCCACTCATTCTTTAAAATGAAGTCATTTAGTTTCCAATTAGTTTTGGGTCTATATCTCCCTGGCCCAATAATACATGTGAGTTTTATTGCATTATGATCTAAGAAAGAGGTAGTCACTATTTCTGCCTTTCTTCAAATGATTATCAGGTTTTTATGCCCTAGTACATGGTCAATTTTTGTTTAATTGCTATGTAATGCAGAAAAAAGAACATTCCTTTCTATGCCCATTCTATTTTCTCCATAAGTCTATCATGTCTATGTTTTCTAATGATCTATTTACCTCTTTAACTTCCCTCTTGCTTATTTTATGGTTAGATCTATCTAAATCTGAGAACAGGAGGTTGATGTTTTCTGCTAGTAGCGTCTTGCGGTCTATGTCTTCTTTTAATTCCTTCCACTTTTCCTCCAAGTATTTGAATGCTATACCATTGAGTGTAAACATATATAGTATTGAAATTACTTTATTGTCTATGGCACATTTTAGGAGGATATAGTTTCCTTCCTTATCTCTTTTAAAAATATCTATTTTTGCAGCAACTTTGTCTGACATAAGGATTGCTGCCCCTGCTTTTTTCACTTCAGCTGAAGTAAAATATATTTTGTTCCAGCATGTTACTCTTAGTGTTTATGTATCTCTCTGCTTCAGATGAGTTTCTTGTAAGCAGCATATTGTAGCAGTCTGGTTTTTAATCCATTCTTCTATTTGCTTACATTTTAAGGGAGAGTTCATCCCATTCACATTTAATGTTATGATTAATTACTCTTTATTGCCCTCCATGTTATCTTCCCTCTATTTCTATTATTCCTATTTTTAAAATTTTATCCATATTCCCCAGTATTTTGTTTCTGAATACCATCACATTCAGTATGTTTGCTGTCCTATATTAATCCCCCTCCTCATTTCCCCCTTTCCATTTGACCCTTCTTTCTTCCCTTCCTTTCCCCTTTTCCTCCCCAGGAGGTTCTCAACTCTTCCCTTCTTCCCCTCTATTGCAATAGATTTTTTGTGCCTCTTACTATAATGAGATTTACCTTATTCAGTCTCTTTCATTCTCCCAGCTCTTTACTGCCCCCCTTTTTAAGGAGGTATTTCTTTTATATCATTCTATCTGATTCATGGATAAATCATGAGTGTCCATCATTTGTGGCTAAGTATATTCTCTCTAATATAATTACAAATATTGAGAGCTATTCGAGTCTTTCTCCCAGGTGGGGATAGCCAGTTTCACCTTACTGGATACTAGTTTCATGAATAAGTCATGAATGCCCATCACTTCTGGCTAAACATATTATCTCTATTGGAGTTACAATTCTCAAAAGTAATTAATGTCTTTCTCCCAGGTAGGGATAGCCAGTTACATCTTATTGGATAGCAGTTATTTTTTTTCTTTTATACCCCCTCACTTTCTTTAACCTTTTCATGTGTCTCTTTAGTCTCCAGTCTCAAGTCCAAATTGTTTATTAAGCTCTGATCTTTTCTTCAGGAAAAGTTGGAAGTCTCCTATTTCATTAAATATCTTTTGCCCTAGAAGAGAAGGTTTAGCTTTGCCAGATAATGAATTCTTGGGTGCATTCCAAGCTCCCTTGCTTTTTTGGAATACCATATTCCAGGGCCTTGGATCCCTCAATGTTGATGCAACCAGATCCTATGTAATGTTTATTGTGGCTCCTTGATATCTAAATTGTTTTTCCTGGCTGCTTACAGGATTATCTCTTTTATATGATAGTTCTGGAATTTGGTCACAATATTCCTTAGTGTTTTCATTTTGGGATCACTTTCCGGAGGGAATCAGTGTATTCTTTCAATAACTATTTTGCCCTCTGGTTCCATGTTATCAGGGCACTTTTCCCATCACTAAATCGTGTAATATTAAGCCCAAGCTTTTTTTCTTTTCAACATTTTCAAGAAGACCAATAAATTCTTAACTTGTCTCTTCTGGATCTATTTATGAGGTCATTGGTTATACTATTGAGGTATTTTACCTTTTCTTCTATTTTTTCTTATTTTTTGATTTTTACCAGATTCTTGTTGTCTTTTGAATTATAGTTTCCACAGACTCCATTCTTTTTTCTTAGAGAAGAAATTTCATTTACCTTTTGCCACCAATTGTTTAATTCTATTTTTGAAAGAGTTTTCCATTTGACCAAGTAAGGCTTTGAGAGAATTATTTTGTTTTTACATTTGTCCAATTTTATTTTCCAAGGATTTCTTTTCTTGTTCCACATTGTTAATCTTCTCTGGGGTTTATTTTCCCAAATTTTCTATTTGATTTTAAACGTCTTCCCTTATTTTTTCAAGGAGCTCTGTGCTGGAACTCAAATCCTATTCTCCTCAGAGCTTCTAGATCTCTAAGTTAGGGTCTTTATCTTCTAATTTTTTTTTTCTGTGGACACTCCTTTCTGATGGCCTTTCTTCATTTTCCTAAGAACTTGTGTTGGGGAGGGGCTGATTCACAGAGGTTTGGTGTTGAGATCCCTAGAGGCTTTACTCAGTTGGTTTAGTAACTCCAAGTTGGCCAGGCAGCAGGGGGTTTTAGAGGCTTTACTCACTACATTTAATAATTCCATGTGGGTCAGCCTGCAGGGTGTTCTAATTGCTTTGTCTGGAGTGTCTGTGACTTTGATTTGAGGTCCCCTCCCTTGGTCTGAAGGGGATGAGCATCGCTGCTGGATATATTTATCATTGAACAATGTGGGCTATGCCCTGGGGCAAGGTAATTGCTCTTCTTATTCACAACTGAGGGAGCTCTGTTGCCTATGCCTGTACCTGGGGTAGGGGAGGTAGGCTGTTACTGTGTTTGTTCTTGGAAGAGAGTTAAGCTGAAATTAAAGTATGGAGTCTGATGTCCTCCAGACCAGAGCAGCCCAGGGGATGGATGTCCAGTTGATAGAGGTCCAGTCACACTCTGTGCTGGGACATGTCCTCCAGTCCTGCTGGTGAGAACATCAGTCTCATAGCCAACACCTCCACTCCCTAGGTGGTTCTCAGACCATGACCCCTCTGAGGCTGATCCTAGGATAGTCTGGCTTTTACCCCTCCCGGCAAGGTGTCTCCTCTCTATGCCTGGCTCACCCCTAATCCCCAAAGACAGACCTTGATATTTTCCTAGCTTCTTTTTCTGAGTTTTGTCGATTGCATTTGTGTTAAGAGCTTTATGCCTGCATTACAATGGGTAATATGATCCCTCCCTCCTCAATACTGCAATTTCTCTTGGGCAATTCCAAGACCAATTTTTAAATAAATGTTATTTAAAAAGGAATGGTTTTTGGTGTTAAATTGACTGAGGCCAAACTACTCACCCAGTTATTCTACCATTATGAGAAGAGGCCCCCCCCCATATTAATTGTTTATGTTCCTTTATCTTCCCCATTCTCTGTGATTCTGTGCTGCCAGAGAGTTTCCCCCTCCCTCCCCCTTTCAGGTAAGAGAGTTACTTCAGGAAGAATTAGGAGAGTTAAAAGTAAACTTAATTTGAAGTTAAAGAAAGAGAAAAGAGATAGCAGATATTATCAAATATTTTAAACAAAGTAATCATAGAAAGAAATGCTATTTTAATTTGAATATAGGGAAAATAAATTTTTGAAAGACAAGAGAATCAGGTTAATCCTGAAATATATAAAGTCATTACCAATATATGACAATATAGGGGAAACTAAATAGTTAATCTTTTTCCAGAATTATATGGCATCATTAGAGCTTCAGGAGTTCATCAATATAGATTCAAATTTGTTAGTTATTAAGGAAAATTTTGAAACATGTAAGGATTTAAAAAATAGAAGATCACACCCCCCTCAGAAAGAATCTAGGAAGTCTCTGCTATAAAAGTTATTCAATTTACTATATTTGAAGAAAGGGGGCAGGAAATATACGAATTAGGGTAAGAGATTTTTGAATGACTGCCTTCTGCAGGATTTTAGCAGTTATAATCAAGAAATGTTAAATATTAAAACCTTAGAATGGAAAAGGTGCTGTGAAAAGTGGAATCTTATCTGTGGTTTATATAACTGTATAAGCTATGTGATTCTAGTTCAGAATAGTATGAATTAAAGTCAAGAAAAGCTAATGAAAAGGAATGGTGGAACAGTATATCAAGCAAAACTGTGAGTTGTATGTAGTCTAAGTCAGAAGTTTGGAAAGAACTTGAAAGAAAATCCAGACATGGAGAAAATCAGGGTTTTTGAAACATTTATTAAGTATGGAAATTGGTAAAAAAGCATGTAGACAGAAGTTTTGAGCAGGTTTGACTTCGCATACAAAAGGTGGATTTTGGGAACTTTGAAAAATGGTTTACAAATCATTGTAAGAAAAGAAGAAAGCATAGCCTTATCAGTCTGGAGGGAGATATGTGTTTATATGAGGTTGGGGTGATTTTAAAAAATGCATTAAATTGGTACTTTGCTCAATGTTTGGCAATGAATTGATGGGAAAAGTAAATAAACCCTGTAAAGTGAAAAGTTTGATATGAAGGCAATTGCTCAGTAAATGATAATTATATTATGTTATTACTGATCCTATAATGTGCTAATCTAAAGATACATGTAAATTGAATTAAGAGGTTTGTAAAAAATATGTTTGAATTTGGATTCTGATGTTTTATGGCCCCTCCAGAATCATTGGAGTCAGGAAAGACTTGTGAGTTAGCTTTAGAATAAAATAACTAAACAAAGGAAAGCTAATATACTGATTGGAATGTAGTTCATGTATTTGGGAAAAATCTGGAGTGAGTGAGTAATGATAAGCAGTAAAGGTAAAGAATTAGTACGTATTACTTTGATATCTAAAATTGTGGGGAATCTCCAATTCCCAGAACATAGGATATTCTAATATTAAGAAATGTTGGTCACTGAGTATAGAAAGCTCTTATACGTGAGAGCATTGAGAAGTTAGAGTTGTCCTGATAAAAAGAATTTGCAAACGTTTTAGGCTTTTGAAAAGAAAATGATTTACGGATAATCTCAATATGACTTTTGGAATTAAAAGAAGTATGAAGAAAAACTTGTCATAAGAAGGGATTTTTTTAGCAACAGGTGGTATGAAGAATTCTTTGTCTTTTAAAGTTTTAGGGAGTAAAGAAAACATACATGTAATTGAAATATACTGTGTACAATTAGTAAACTTTGTAGAAGAACAATTTAAGCTATACTTCTTGAGACTAAAATTATTTTGTAACAACGAATTATGAATGAATTGAAGTTTCATCTATCACATTTTTAACGATGTGTTATGAGAAACAAAACTAGAGAATACCTAGCCAATGGGATATAGTTCTCGATGTCTTTTGGCCCAGAAAATTTGTTAAAGGCTTTGTTTTTCACCTCATGTTTGTGAAAGGGTGTATTGATATGTGAGATCAATGTAGCTGATTTATTATCTGCTAAAAAGAGGAAATTATACATATAGATGTAATATTGTCATGGGTAGTAAGTGTACACTGGACTTTTGAAATTATTGTGTAAAACTAACATTGATAGAGGATCTTATTTACTTTGAAATAGAAATGTATTTGGTAGAAGAGATAAAATAAGCTTATAAAGCAAAAATTCAAAAGAAGTTTGCATGTAAAAGATAATTACAAAGTTAACGTTAAGAGAACCTATTGTTTTATGTCACTTTAAGAAAATGAGATGTCAGCATGTTATGTTTCATGTAGGGTAAGAATTTAATGTTTACATTGTATCTTAAATGCAAGATCCCCTTTCCAATGATATTGAATAAATATGAGGGGCTTTGGAAAATGATTAGGAAAATAAAAATTATGTAACCCTAATTAGGTAACTTCATAAGTAAGATTGAAGGGTGTTGTCAAACATGTGATCTGCTTTTGGAAATATAAACTATTTTACTGTAAGGATGTCAAAGCTGGAATTAATGATTGTTAATGAGGGAAATTATCAAAGCATGACCCTCTGGGCTCCCTGAAATTTTACATGATGTGTTGGAACTTGCTCTAGATTTCTAGGTCCAGGTATATCTGTAATAATGGAAAGATTATTTTGAGAAATCTAGTTCATAATGTGTTACACGTATTACTGTTTTGATAAATTTAGAGATTTCTTCCCCTGAATTCCCAATCCCCATCACCCCATCCCTGTCACCAGGTCCTGTCTGTTCCCCCTTGGAAGATTGCCTTCGCTAGATCAAAGGCAGGGAATACAAGAACAGGGAAGTTAATGAACATTCCTAGAAGGAAAAATCCTGTTCTGTATCCCCTTCCCCCTGAACCAGCCTACTCCACCCTTGGAAGATTCCTTCGCTGAATAAAAAGGAGAGAAGAAGGCAACAGCAGGAGGATGATGGAGAATTGGCAGAAAAATTCTTATTTCAAAAACAATAGAGAGAGAGAGAGAGAGAGAGAGAGAGAGAGAGAGAGAGAGAGAGAGAGACAGTAACAACCCCTGCATGAAAACACCTGGACAAGTTTGGTGTATCTCTTGGTTTCTGTTGACACCTTTTCAGAATGGGTAGAAGCTAATGAAACAGCCTTGGAAGTAGTTTAAAAAGTACTAAATGGGCACCTGCCCAATTTGATCTCCTGCTAGGAATCAAGTCACTCAATGGCCATACCTTTACAGCTAAAATCTCTCAAGGAATACTCGATAGTAGGAGAACTTGAGTGCTTTTTGAATGTTTAGAAAGTAATCCTATTTAATGTATTCTGATGACAGTGACACTCAGAGTAGATATATGTGTAAGGAAGGAAGCTGATTGATTGTGACCTTCACCAATCTAAATTGTGAAGTGGGTTCATTTGGAGATCTAATTAGGTAAAACAACTATTTTAGATCATGGGAGTTTTAATCAAATTTCTTTTTATATCGGATACCAGGACAGTTAGCAAAAGGAAATGCTACTGGGTAAATGTCATGTTCTTGCAGTCAAGGGAGCCAAGATATCAGGTGAATGGGTTGTGCAGCCAAAGGGGTGCCTTCTCAGTATGGCCTGAGTTGGAACCTTTTGAATTGATTGCCCCAGAATGACATTTGTATAATGTCTCACCTGGAAGAATAAATCTGGTCTAAAACATTTGACTACCCACATGATCTCTGCCTGGACACTGATATTCAGTACCTATGAGAGAATTTTCCTTTGATGTCCTGCATCTTTATAGCTACTAAGCAAAACAGAAAAAGAAGTTTTAGGTTAATTGGATCTAATAGCCATACTATATTTATAGGTTAGGTGTGTTAGGTGGGTGGCTCTGACACCTGCTAAGAGCTACATGTTATGATAGGAATTAAATTTCTTTAATTTTTAGTTGGGGTATTTAGGTAAGAAGAATTGGAAATTATTAGGACATTTACAGTTTTAAGGTCTAGCCTAAGGAAAGGAATATGAGTCAGATAAGTAGATCAGGAAAAAGAAAATCAGTGGTTATTTGGGAATATTTTGAAAAATTTCATTTTGTTTAAGGATATTTGAGCCATTATTGTAATAAGAGCAAAGGCCACGTTTGTTTTATTTTAAGCCATGTTCTGTGTACTCTGAAATAAGATCATTGTTGAATGTATGTTGCAAGCTCAGGACAGTATGAAAATTCTCGTTGCGAGTTTGCTCATATAATAAAATACTAAAGGTTTATTGTGTTAAAGTGAAGTGTGTGCATCAATGTCGCAATAAGGCAAAACATAAATTGTAATAAAATCCAAAATGTTATTGTCTTGGGAAAAAAACATGTGTTTTGATCTGACTAAAATGGTAAGCAGATTCTTTACCAGAAGACAAAGTCTCAAGTAGTCACTTGAACTGGAGAGGACTTTTTGGAACAGATTCAGAAGATGCAGAAGCATATCTGATGTCTGCAGGAGAGAAGAGAGGAGAGACACTGGATCAGTTAGTTATTCTCTACCATTTTTCACCTATGTATACATTGTGTAGTTGGGACACCCCTACTTATGCCCTTCTACTTAAGAAAAGGAGGAGGAGAGACAGGGTGCAGATGTTCTCTGTTGAAAGAAAAGGAGGGAGAATTTTGGGTGGTATGTTTATGCCCAATCTAAGAAGAACCTTATCTTTGATTTATCTGGACTGTAGATCATTTTGGTTCCCTTGAGAATGACACAACACACATACTGAAGCAAAAGTTTCTATGGTCAACAAAAACCAGGGTGAAATGGAAAATTGTTTTGTTCAGTAGCATAATTTTGTTATTATGCACAAAGATCTTACCAGAAGGAGAAAGACATGCTTCTCTTTTTATTGATTTTCCCTTGTATGGTTTCATTTTTTTCATTCTTTATTATTTCTAAGGGTAAGAATAACAATGTGAGTGGAGTGAAACACTAAAACTGCTCACATAGTATTTTTTTTTAGCTTTTTCAAGGAAAATGGGGTCAAGTGGCTTGCCCAAGGCCACACAGCTAGGTAATTATTAAGTGTTTGAGACTGGATTTGAACACAGGTACTCCTGACTCCAGGGCCGGTGCTTTATCCACTGCAACACCCTTGCTGCTCCCACATAGTATTTTTAAAGAGACAGCTTACCACACGGGCTGGCTTTCCCTTATGAGATAATGTGAGTGAACTCTAACATAGAGCCTTTTTCCCAATACTAAGCAGCAGGAATGGACATCAAGACTGCCTTTGGCCTCTCTTCAGTGTTACCTGAACACCAACAAAGCATGGTTTCAGCAAAACAAACATTGTTTGGCCAGCAAAAGTAAGCTGAACCCCATACCATGAAGTTGCTATCAGAAAGAGGCTCAGCATAAGCCTCCTGAGAAATGTCAGGCAGGGAGGTGCATGGTTTGGACTCATGTTGTTGCTTATTTACTAGTAGTGACTCAAGAATATCCAGGCTCAGCTACCTGGGTAGTTAATCCCTTAAGGAGAACCTTGTGAATTCACATCACCAAACATGAATGCAGTTAAGTGAGAGCCCCCAGAATGGGATCCAAGTTTCACCACCTTCTTTATGTAAAACTTATCATCTATCTCATAACGGGCAGAGAAGTTTGGGCTATGTCATAGATCAACAATTGGGGATTGCAAATGATATTAACATAAAAAACCCCAAAACAAAAGTTATTCTTCCTGAGATCCAAGCACAGTAAGCACTAGAATGAGTGTTAAGAATATCTACGTTCAAATCCAACCTCAGACATTTAACTAGCTGAATGACCAGGGACAAGTCACTTGGCTTCTCTCAACTTCTTTCCACACCTAAAAAGCCAGGGTAAGAAAAGGATAACATCAGAGTTAGTGTGCTAATGGAGGAAAATAACTTGTGTAAAGTTCTTGGCAAACCTTAAAATTCTATATTAGTGTTAGCTCTGATAATTATCCAAGATTTTTACAGTTTCTCTTTACTTCCACAACAATTTTCATGATTAATAGCACAATTCTAAATCATTCCCACAGTAAAAAGAGGTTAAACATCCAAATGTAGTTTTCATTTCATAACTCAGAACGTTCTTCCCATTATGAATTAAAATCAATTAAGCAAATATTTATCATTCAAATTTCCAATCAAATGATGAATTAATTTGATTACATATCTGCAAAATTCTACTTAATAATTATCAAAGGGCACCTTAGGTATCAAAAATAGTACACTTGCTAAATTGGTCCTAGGTTATTTTGGCATCTGCGAATAACCAAACCCACAACAAAGCTCCAACTGTTACTATAACAGCGACTCTTCTGGAGTCCTTTGAAAGTGTCCAAAGCATGGATTGTCCTTGGTTATTGCTCCTAACTTAGTAATTAGCAATTATTTGGCATTGTTCATTTTACAAGGAGAAGTCCTCAAAGAATATCTTTTTGACATCTAGCTTATGCTGTAATTGATGAATGTTATAGCACTAAATTTGGTTTAAATCCCAATATTCCTCCAATGACTATATAGAATGAAAGCTAGAAACTCACCACTCATAATAGACACTGAGTTTTCATTAACTTCTGGTATTGGGGAAAATGTGACATTCCTAGAATAGTAAAAAAATACATTGGGAAAGGAATCTACTAAATCATTCTTTCCAAGACAGTCATTGGAAGAGAAATTCAATTGATAGTGACTGTGGAAAACGTTATATCCATAAAAAATATTTTTATTTTCTGAACCTACATCTAAGCTGCCATCAGAGTTGTTGTTTTCATCGGAGATTTCAGTCTTTTGTCAGTATTGACCAACCTTCCAATTTTAAAAATATTAAAAGGAGTTGCTAGTGAAGAGATACCCTAAAATTGTTACTTAATATTGAAAAGGGATAAAAGAATCTTAAAGATTGTTTCAGATTTTCATTACTATTCTGTTATATTGTGAGGAAGTGCTTTTTTAAAATAGAAACTGACAACATGGTGGTATTACCTTAGAGCTGCACTGGAGCTAACAAGGAAAGAGGACAGGAAGGCTGACCCTCTCATTGAACTGCTACAAAAACCGAAGTTCAGCTGAATGAAATTACCACCATTTTCCTAGGGTGTCAGTATCCCTTTCTGAGTCAGGAAGTGCAGCATTCTTGCTTTGCTATCACACATATATTTACTTCCTGCCTGAACACTCAATAGTTCAATTTTACTCTTCTTTCCTTTAAGCACCTAACAAAATAATTTGTTGAAAAGAAGCCCATTTACCATAGGAGTGGGAGATTTCTTATCTGGGAGTTTTTAGTCATTGCAATCCTACTTTTCACCTCAGGTGAAAATAGGTCTCAGACCTATCCCTAAGCCCTATTTTCCTGCCAAGGCAATCTCTTCAAAAACAGTATTTTATTCTTTTGAATTATATGTAGATATAATTTTTACCATTCAGTGTGATAAGATTTTGAGTTCCAAATATTTTTCTTTCACCCTCCCCTTTTACTATAATAATAAGCAATTTGATCTAGGTTTTATATGTGCAATCATATAATGTCATGGTACTTAGAGATAGTAAAGATGAAATTGATCAGATGCAGAAAAACACACACATACACACATAAACACACACAAACACATATACACACATGTACACACATAAACACACACAAGAACACAGATATACACATAACAGATTCACACATGAATACACACATATACATACACATACACACGCAGACACACAGACCTCAGAGTGAAAATGTAGACTTTGATCTGCATTCAGAGACAGTAAATTCCATAACTGAATATGGATAATAGTATCTGTGACCTGCTTATTTTTGAAGTCTTTCCAGGTTTTTCTGAAATCTGCATCTCATTTCTTTTTCCCTTACCTTCAAATAACCACAATTTGATCAGCCATTCTTTAATGGAAGGGCATGCCTTCAGTTTCTAATTATTTCATGTTCATCCCTAACAAAATCCTGTCTGGCGATGAGAGAGGTTGGAAAGCCCTATCATATGCCTGATAAAATGCATGACTTTCATTTTGAAGACCGTCCTACAACTCCAGTGAATTTCGTATTGGTTTCTTGAGCTGACCTAAATGGAATAACCCAAGGAATGGCGAATTCATAGTGAAACACTGGTCAGAATTCTAGGACCTGTCTAAGTCTTCTCCTAGGTCCATAAGGCACTCCTTTCTCCTGCCTTGAATAAAGAAGATGCCACAGGTTGTCTCACTGATCCCTTCCTTAAACTTGATTCTGTACACTTTTGCTAGCCTACAAGTTCTACTACCTAACTTGTTGCCACATTAAAGATTTTAGAGCATGGCAGCTCCATCCAAAAATCTTACTAAGTCTTTGTACCGAAACTTTTTGGTTATATACATTAATCTCATCTGCATTGATAAGAGGGAATGAGTCGCTCAATTGTCCTGCTATAGGTAGGACAGCAAGAGAAAAGAGAGAGAGAGAGAGAGAGAGAGAGAGAGAGAGAGAGAGAGAGGTAAGAAAACAGAAAATGTAAATACAGTGAATGATTCCCAGAAAATATTTTATTATTTTTTTTTAGTTTTGCAAGACAATAGGGATAAGTGGCTTGCCCGAGGCCACACAGCTAGATAGTTATTAAGTGTCTGAAGCCGGAGTTGAATTCAGGTCCTCCTGGCTCCAAGACCAGTACTCTTTCGAATGTGCCACATGGCCACCCCACCAGATGATATCACCATAAAGATTCTGCATATAATTTATAGTTGAGAAAATACAGAGATCTTTTGCTCTTACTAATTATTTGATATTTTAAGAACTGGGCACCAGAGAAATTAAATGATCAAACCCATTTATGACTATCATATCATTTGTCTAATTTGTTTAAGGTGGAATCTCATTCATTACTCTTAGAGCAAAGTATGTAATACAAGTGATTTAAACAAGGAATGAAAATCAATTAATAGAGACAAGATTATTTCCAAAGAAAAAACCCTATAATAATATTATAACTTCCTTTCATTGATTTCTTCTTCAGAGAAAGATTCACTATGCTGAAAACAGAGTCGAAAGGCATTTATGGATTTGTGTCTACACCTACCTACCTACCCCTCCCTTTTTAAAAAAAAAAAAAAGATTTCTTTACTTGGCTAAAGCATGTCTTTTGCCAAAGAAGTTTGCAAAGTAAGCCTGGGATCTATCAACAGACCATAATGTCATCAGCCATAGTAAAGCAGGGAAAGATTTAGAGGATAAGGCTAGGGATATTACAGCAATAGTTCATTTAGCCCAAGTTAGGTATGCCCAAATACCTTGTCTCAGATGTAGAAGTAGAAAATTGATACTTTCCTTGAAATATAAAGGCAGCTAGGTGGCACGTGGATAAAGTACCAGCCCTGGAGTCAGGAGTACCTGAGTTCAAATCCTGCCTCAGACACTTAATACTTACGTACCTATGTGGCCTTGGGCAAGCCACTTAAACCTATTGCCTTGCCAAAAAAAAAATACTAAAAAGAGTTATCATCATGTTTTTGTTTCCCCACATTAGTGCAAATAAAATGTCCACAACTCAAGAGAGTGGTTTGTTGTTATTGAAACAAGTCAACAGATCTGAACATGTAGGCTTTCTAAAATAAATCTACTTAAATTACGCTCATCCTCACTACAAAGCTTATTCTAATTTAGTGATTTGCAAAAGTGGAAGGTTACCAAGTAAACTGTTACTTTTGTAGCAGGAGTGATGAATCCTATCGCCCTTTCATCTATAAATAAAAAGAGTATCAATGTTTAGACACAAGGCATTAAACACTATAAAGTTCTTGCTTTATCTGACACTATAGAGCTTGTAAATTCATTGAGTCCGCAAGATTACTATGCTTGTCCAGTAGAGAACATGACTTTCTTCTACTTATGAAGTCATAGATTTTGGAACCCTTAAGCACTAGCATCCAGTTCTTGCCTCCCACCAAACTTTATCAATTCATATGAGTAATGTCAGTTACCAAAAAACCCCTAATATAAAAATGATATGAATTCTAAAACTTTTCATTGTAATTGCCACAACAAATAACGGGCGATTCCATAAAATGATAAAATATGTAGATTGCCAAGGGTGCCAAGTAAGCCAAAATGAAAAAGGAATCATCATTTGCCCCAAGGATAGCTATGATTTTACTTGTTTAAAGCCGCAAATAGTTCTTTTTTATGTGATATACAAAAGTATGTTATTTTGATAAATGTTCTACATGTTTCTGACTCAGGCATTTTCTAGTCCAAATCCTGTTCAGAAGAGGAACTGAGGCAACAAGGCTTAAGTGACTTGGCCAGTGTCACACTGGTAATAGTAATCCAGTTTTCAGGGTCAGCAATTTATCTACTGTATACTGTACCACCTGTACACAAAAGAAGTATACTCATTACTATTCCATATTCTACCTAGAGAGGAATGTTCCAGGATATGTCATTGCACATCAAGTTGCTATATGACAAAGAAGAAATGAAAGGAAGATTTTACTGTTGGTAGTTTGGGTCAGTTGGATTATATAGAGAAAGACATCTTGGTTGTCTAGTACATAGTGTGTTGCCTCTAAAGTAAGGCTTATTGTCCTGAATTCTAATCTTGCTCAGACACTTAATAGCTGTGCTAACATAGCAAGGCCCCTTGGCCCTTTTGTTTTCAGGGTCATTCCACATCTATAAAATAGGGGTGAGCATAGTATCATAACAGTTGTTTTGGTAACTTAATAAGGTGACTTTTATGAAGTTCTTACCAAATTGTACACTGTCTTTCAAGCTTAGCTATGATTATTTTCAGAGGTTTTACAACCCTTCTTAAAATCACTTCAGGAAACATGTATAACACATCAACTTTGATTGGATGACTAAGGCCATAATATGTAGTCTGATGATGCTGTAAAAGAACATTATCACTCAGTTAGGTTTTATCATAGATAATTTAAAGCACCGAAACACCAAGCAAATAGTAAAATCGGTAGCTTTGCTGAAGATGATTTTTGCCACTACGACTAAGAAAACTCCTGTTTGTAGTATTATTTTTACAAAAGGGAATTCCTCAATGACATCATTCTCTAGCTTCTATTGGTAAATAATCTAAGAAGCTAAAACAAAATGACCAAGAACAAAAAGAAAATCATCTTACCACTCATATCTCCAGAATTTTCTTCTCTCTCTAATACTGGCCATAAACTGGTGGTCCCAGAATAGTGAGTAAAAATTTTTGAAGTGAAATTCTAATTTTAAAATGATAAATAACTTTGCACAAGACGTTAACATTGATCACTCTTTCCATTTAGACAGGCCCTGGAAAAGGAATGGAACTGCAAAACTATTTTCACTTTCTGAACAGGTTTCTCACCTGCCATGAGTGTTGTCATTTTCTCCAAACTAAGAATTTTGAAGGAATTCCAGGAAATATGGCAGAGAGAAGCTGAGAAATTCCTTGAGCTCTTCATAGCTTCCCAGAGAATCAACTTTAAATCAAAGCTCTCATCAGATTCTGGACTGACAGAACCCAGAAAAGAGTGACACATTATTTCAATTATATTCGAGACGGTCTTCAGGAAATATCAGCACCAAGTACAGGGAGCAGTGACCAGCTCAGAAAGGTTCTAGCTATAGAATGTAGCAGCCTCTCAAGCAAAGAATAAATCAGTAGATGAGGCTCCTAGATCCAGGTTCACCAGGCTACAACACTTCAGGTCAAACATGAGACTTCCAGTATCAGCATAGAATGCAAATCACAAGTCTCTGAAGCCCAACCCAGCCAGTAGGACTATGTTGTCCAAATGGGGGAAAATTTACACTGAAGAAAACAAGTCCTTAAAAAAAGTAGAATTGGCCAAATGGAAAAAAGAAATACAAAATCTCTAACTGAAGAAAATAATTCCTGAAAAAGGACAACTGGGTGATTGCAAAATAATGGCTCTCTGATGCATCAAGAAGCATTCAAAGAAAGTTAAAAAAAAAGAAAGGAAGAAAGAAAGAAAGAAAGAAAGAAAGAAGGAAAGAAGGAAGGAAGGAAGGAAAGAAAGAAAGAAAGAAAGAAAGAAAGAAAGAAAGAAAGAAAGAAAGAAAGAAAGAAAGAAGAAAATTTAAAATAATTGAACAGGAAAATAGATCAAGGAGAGATAATCTAAGAATTACGGAACTAGTAAGCAGAAAGCAATGAGTCTGAATAACATCTTTCAAGAAATGAACAAGGAGGGGTGGTTAGGTGATGCAGTGGATAGAGCACTGGCCCTGGAGTCAGGAGTACCTGAATTCAAACCCAGCCTCAAACACTTAATAATTACCTAGCTGTGTGGCTTTGGGCAAGCCACTTAAACTCATTGCCTTGCAAAAACCTTAAAAAAAGAAATGAACAAGGAAAATTTTCCTGAGATCATAAAACAAAAGAGTAAAATTATAATTGAAAAGAATTGCCAATCACCACCTAATAGTGATCCTAAAGTGAAATCTCCAAGAATATGGTATCCAAATTCTAGAATTATAGGTCAAAAAAAATAATGCAAGAAATCATAAAGAAATAACTTCAATTCCAAGGAGTCACAGTCATGACTTTGGAAGACTTGACAGCTTCAGTCTTAAGTCTTATAAATAAGAAATCTGTTGTAGGTTAATCAGGTAATCAATGCAAGTGGGGGAAGAAAAGAAGGATGAGGTGTGGAAGAGGCCTCATTCCTTGAGGCCCAGTGAACTGAACCATTCCCAATACCTTAGAAAATATAGAATAGAAAAGGAAAATGAATCTATCCTTCTTTCACCATGCTTATTATATATTTTATATAATATATATATATGTAAATATATGTTTTATGCTTTTCTCAGTTTAGCAATCTAATGAAAGCAAACTCAGAGTGAAGTTTACTTTGAAGAAATACAAAAGCATTTCTTGAATATGAACATATGGCAAACTTGGGAGTATTTTTGTTGAGTATGCTAAATTGTGAGTAATTATTGATGTAAATAAAAGAATGTCCTTAAATAGTGTGAATGTCATAAGTTTCTAGTTCCCTAAAACATTTGCTTAGTGGTATTTCTAGTAATACCCTACAGATAGAGATCTATTGCCAAATCATTATAGACTTTTGTCCTCAATCAGGAATAAGACTAAACCCTACTAGTCTCATAAGTTTTTCTTTCCAAGAGACACTCTAAACTAGTTACTATAACTACAGTTTTCATACATTTTCAATAAATGTACCATCAAGTGCAGACAATTTTACCCTAAAATGAGAGTGAGTGATTGTTAAATTGAGTGTAATAGGCCTTTTAATGACAGTCATGCATAGTTGATCTGATTCACTTCCAACTTAGCAACAGTAGCCATTCAAATTTTAAATATGACTTATTTAATGTCACTTGGAAAGGTAATTTATAAGACATAATATGATGGATATAATTTTTCATTTATACTTTGTTCAATTTTGGAAAGGAACTATTCACTGTGTCTCAGTTCTCACTCCAAATCTAATTCTAATAACATTATAGGTAAAATTGGAAACTCACCTTCTGAGGGCATAGCTATCTCCTGGTAGCTGGGAAGGAAAAAAAAAATTACTCTTTTTCTCTCAGGAGCTACAAGCCATAAATACAAAGAATTTAAAATGTATACACAAAACAATTAAAAGGAAAGGATAAAGCTAGGTAATTCTGTAGGTCCAGAGATTTCTTATGATTTGACATTCTCGTGCAGTCTCAGAATCTATCCCTCAACTCAAGTTCACTGGCTCTCACAGAAATTATCATTAATGCATAGGAATAGTGTCAGTTTCATTAAAATGTTTTATGTCAAAGTGCCATTTACACTGACAGAAGTGCTCAGTAAAGAAAAATATAATTAGATTACACCATTACTTTCCAAGTAGCTACTATCCTATTTATTTTATGCTATACTTAATCATTTTTCGGGGTGACATATAGAAAGTCTCTTGTTTATCACGTTCTTGTTTCTGACTTTCCATGGTCCCATTGGCAGTATTTTTGGAGCACAAAGTTCAAAAGCGTTTTATAGCAGTGATTATTGTTGTCAGCTGCATTAAAAGACTCTTGTGGGATGTTTTTGGAGATTTCAAAGACTGGTTAGTCCTGTTTACTGTTCCTAAACTGCTAACAATGATTTGATTGTATCCTTGCTATTGGAAAATAACTTACTGTGCCACAACTGCTTTTCTTTCATGTTTTCTCAGATAACTATCCAAAGAAATAAATCAGCAAGAACAAAAAGAATGTGATCTCACCACTCAATAGGAATCATCCTTGCTCTTCTGGAAAGGCCAGGAATTGGCTGATCTAGGGGGGTAAAAACATTTTCAAATGAAATTCTAGTTTTAAATTAATAAATAAATATATGGAAAAGATCATTTTTCACCAACACTTTGCTCACTTTCTGAAAGGATCATTGCAACATGTCTCTATTCTCATTCCCAATCAAATTATAATAACATTAAAGGCAAAATTGAAATCTCTCCTTTTAGGAGGATGAAGATCTATTTCCTCCTTTGCTGTATATCATCTAAATTTTAATTCTGAGAAAGAAAACTCAACCATTTGTATTTCAGGATCTACTAATCATAAACACAATGAGTTTAAAGTATACACATAATACATAACAATGACAAAATAACTAGGCAATTCTATAAGGCTAGAAGTTCCTTATGATTTGACTATCTGTTGAATAAATGGAGATATTTTCATCTGTACTTTCTTTTCTACTCATGCAGACTTTGGATTTTGCAACCCCTAACCATTAGGCCAGGCGGGGCCCCTGGTTCCCTGTAATATTGAGCAGTAATTCATATAAGTAGTACTTTGGATGTATTAATATCAAAAAATCTAAAAATGTTTTAGGTGAGGTATTTATTACTCAGTTTGCTTTTCTTCCTTTGAGTAACGATGAATTGTTAAATCATTTTAAAAAATCTACACTGACAGAGGTGCTAAGTATCAGAAAAATTTTTAAAAAGATACACAATTTGCCCCAAAGTAGCTAATATTCTACTTGTGTAGTGTTTTATATAATTGCTTCTCTAGGTGATATTTTTATTATCCATTTCAACTTTCAAAAATGATTCTTCCTATCTCAGGACCAGTACTTCATCCACTAAACTACAATGCTACTCAAACCAATGAATTTTCATTTCATCTTCCAGCTGCAATGGAATATCCAGCATAAATTGTTTCACAACAAGTGTATGTGAAGAAGAAATACTGAAAATAAGGACTTTATTGCTGCTAGTTTTGGTCACTCAGATTATGTAAAAAGGCATCTAGGTGCACTGTACATAATGTAATAGCTCTGAATAGAAAAAATCTTATCACTTTGAATTCTAATCTGCTTCAAACACTTAATAGCTTTCTGAACGTGGCCAAATCATTTCACTTTTTTTTTTCAGGTTCTTTCCACATCTATAAAATAGGGCTAAGAATAGTATCACACCAGGTTTGTTGTGAAAACCCTGTAAGATTATCTATGTAAAGTTCTTAGAATAATCTTAAAGCTCTCCATCAAGATGAGTTTTGATATTTTTAGATACTTTATAACCCTCTACATTTCCAAGTGGATGACTTTTCAATTCTCCTGTGTAATAAGACAATTATAGGTAATTCTCAAAGATTATAGGAGGAAAAAGTTAAATTTTCTTTCATAATGATGTAAATCATATTTTTATTCTCCTGTTGAAGGTCAATAAACCTATGTAAAAGACTGACTCAAACTGTATGACTAAGGTAGGAAAGATGAGTAAAGGCCACATTTTTAATCTTATCATGATATGGAAAATATTTTCCTTCAGTAAGTTACAAAATTCTGCTTAATGCATATTGAAATTGATTTAAAGCAATAAATTGCAAAGTAAAATATAAAAATGGTAGCTTTGTGCTAAATGATTTTGTGATTTAGCAACCCTGCCCCCCAGCCCAGTTTCAGGAGCAAAAATATCAAAAGAATATTACAGCAGCAATTTGTCTCACAATGGCATTAAGACTTCTGTGGAATCTCTTAAAATTTCCAAAGTATGAAATGTCCTTGTTTATTATTCCTAAACGGGGTTTAGTAATGATTTCAAAAGTTCCTTTTTATAAGAGGAATTCCTCAAAGAAATCATTTTTTAGATTAGGCTGCTATTGGTAAATAATCTATGAACTAGGGGCAGCTAGGTGGCACAGTGGTTAAAGCACCAGCCTTGGAGTCAGCATTCAGCTCTTTATGATCACATCATTCTTTTCAAGGGGTGTTTCTCGAAATGTGATAGTTAGGGAATGTTCTTTAAAGTAGGCCGATATAGGTTAGAATCTGTTTCACTAGAAAAAGGTAGTGATAGAACACATAATGAAATTTTCACATATGGAAATAATTTCAATAAACTCACCATCATGACCGAATGTCTCATATTTTCAAACAGCAGATACTGTAATGAACAATTTCCATTAAATAAAAAAATAGGAATCCTTGAAATGTATCTTCTAATTTAAATATCAAAAATATATAATACATTGTAAAAGGACAGTTTTCATATTTTTTTTCATTAGAGCCCTAAGAAGTTTCTTTGATTGTGGGAAAATCAGGACATGATTCCAACAGTAACTGATCCACCCAAATTGCATTCTTGGCTTGAACAAGTGTGCTTGTTGCTTGAACACTGAGTCATTTAACATCACTAGACTCTAGAAGCTGTCCCTCTAAATTTGATCCTCCTTCAATGATCAAAAAATAACTTTTTTGAGATTCTGACCTGGAGGGAATGATGATAGAACAGGAGAGAGCTTGGTAGAACCCTTATCTATGTGCTATGAGCAGTGTCTCTCGAGATCCTACTTTACTTGAAAATAAAGTTACGACTTGCTAATAGCTCATGTCTTTTCTGAATTAGCTCCTATTTACTTTTATGTAAGTTGACTTTCAATGTACTTTGTTTTGTCTCTGTCTATTCTACATTCTTTATTTTAGTTAATTTAGAGATTATCTAGCTTTGTATAACCTCCCCATAAGTTCATGAAATATTTTTTAGTTTATAAATAACTTGTTTTCCAGTTATATACAATAGTAGTTGCTACCAAATTTTGCAAGATTTTGAATTTTACAATTTTACCCCTCCCTTCACCCTCCCATTCACCCAACAGAAGGTAATCTGATAGTCTTTACATTTGTTCCCATGAAATGCACGGATCAAAATTAAATGTGCTGAAAGAAAAAGAAAAGATATCCTTAAGGAAGAAAGAAAATCCTAAAGTTAGCAAAATTATGTAGTATATTACACAAATTTTTAAAAATTGAAGATAATCACCTTTGGCCTTTGTTTAAATTCTACAGTTCTTTCTTTGTATATAGATGCTATTCTCCATCACAGATCCCCTAAAATTGTCAATGATGATTGCTCTGATAGAGTGAGCAAGTCCTTATGTTGTTGTTAAGGTGTTCAATGTTTTGCTTCTGCTCATCTCTCTCAGCAGATGATACAATTTTGAAGAAACTTTAAATTTTTATTCCTTGATCCCTACCTACAGGTATGAGAGGAAGCTGATTGCTTTATTTTGCAGAGGATGGAATTGAAAATAGAAAAAAGTGTGACCTCAGTTATGAAAATAAAGGAGAAGAAATGTAATTATCCAAAGGGAATGAAAGTCTCAAATTTGCAGTGCTTGCATTACTCAATTACATTGCTGAATTTTTTTAAAAAAATGATCAGTGGCTAAAAATACTTTGAAACTGCAAATAGATTACAAGCATACCCTTAGGATTCTGAATTTATACGATTATTACATAATATAAAAAAAGTGGCTTAAGTTTAAGCATTTCACATTATCACAAGCACATACATTGCTGGGCTTTTCAGTTACCCCCATAAAAGTTCAGTTAAATCATTTCTAAAATGAGGGGGATTAGCCTAAATCATAAAGTTTCTTCATGAAATATTAAATAAGATGAGACTCAAACAACAAAGCATGCAAATGACAATAATTATCATAAGACAGCATTTGAAAATTTCTGCAATGAAGTCCTTGGAATAATTGATGTTAAAACAGAAAATATTTTCAGATCATGAGAAATTGTATTAATAAGTCACCAATGCAAGGAAAAAGAGAAACTAATAAACAGATTCATAAAATATTCACCACAAAAGATTAAGAGAAATGATAAGACAAATCAAATTGGATTTGTTGATTTTAAGAAATTGTTCTAAATTTAATCTTATTGCAGTTATAATTCTCTGCACCTACTCCCTATTCCCTTGCTATCAAGTAGATAGAAATTTGTCCTTACTTCAAGGTTCTCCTATACCGTTCAGGAAATTGGATGGAAGAGAGGCTCAAGATGTTTTTTTATCTACCACTGTTTTAAGTTCCACTTCTCATGTTCCTTCCATTTTATGGTCTCTTATGCACTTCAATTCCCAAAGGTGAATTTAAACAGCTCAATATTGACACTGAACTTTTAAAAGGAATAGGCATTTAAATATTCTTCCCCAACACCTGGTCACCATAATGCCTCTACTACAGTCTTTGGAAAATGAATGAGAGTTTGATACACAGATTTTTAAAGTTCTTCTATAACCTAGTTCCAACAAGTTCTACCTCCAAAGATCCCCTTCACTGGGATCTTGGTTTTTCAGCTGGATATTACATTCAGACTGAAATTCCAGTTCCAAGGTTTCCATGGCTACAGCACCCTGCTAATTCTAGATATTCCACTCCCTATTACTTGTCATGATCAAGGATATATCCCAGAGAAACCTAAACACCAACTCAAGCATTGCAAAATGTTTTCCTGGACAGAGTAATACAAATCACTCGGTGAGAAAGGAACTCAGTAAAATAAACCCTTTACCTCATAACTGGACAAAGTATTGGTAGAGATATTTAAAGATGAACTTAGTGACATTTTCAAAGGGCTTATGGGGAGATTAGTACACCAGTGCACTGCTGATAGACTATAATTAAGTGAAAACATTGTATGTTTAAGACCTATGCATTCCTGACATGTTTCCTAGTGAAGTCAAGAAGAAAATGTCACTGAAATGTGTACAAAGCATTTTTTCCTGTTAACAAATACTTGAACACAAGTAGACGACCATTTATTGAAGAATGAATCATAAAATTGTATTATGGGACCATAAGGGGATATTATATTGTTATATAAAGTCATTAATGTAAGGAATATGGATAACTAGGGAAAGATCAATGTGAACTGAGGCAAGGTGAAAGAAACAGAGCCATGAAATCAATATGTACACTGAACAAAATAAAAAGTATTAATGCAACAACCAAATAATATACAAACAGAAATGCAGCATATTAAATGTTGAAACAGCCATTTAAGCTAACTTGAAAAGTATGTATGTATATATGTATATATGTGTGTGTGTGTGTGTGTGTCTTGGTATCTTAAGAATTGGAAAAATTGGAAATTTACTGCATATTTGATAAATATTTTAAAAGCCAATTCTTGAGCTTTCTATTTCTTTTCTATAATATTAGATGAAGATTTTATGTATTACAGTCACAAAATTTTCATCAAATAGATTTAATTATGATTTTATATATAGATAAATATACACATATGAAAAAAGAGATAAATCAAATAGAAATATTGATCTAATGTATATATGCATATATGCGTGTATGCATATAAAATTTTTTCTTAGATTTAAACCCTTCTAAACTTCACAATCACAGAGGTAGTGAAATTTTAGAAGAATTGTTCTGATGAAGGCAATCTAAAACGGAAGTTTTATTACTAAGATAATAAAAAGAAATAAGGAAATTGGTCAAAGAAAAAAGACATGTATGTTAAAACAGACAACATGTTCATGATGTATTAAAGAAGGCTGGTTGATCTAACATTAATGTGATTGCAAAACTAGAGTATGCAAAAAGACTGAGTATACCTCAGGCATTTCATGTTTAGTATTAACTCTTGGTATTCCATTATGAGCTCCTTGGGACTATTTTTAACATAATATGACTTTTTTAAAGCATAATATCTGCTAAATACTAAGTGTTAAGAAAATTTCCCATTAGTGACTATCTCTATTGAAATTTTTAACTTTTTCTTTTCAGTGTCAGAAATGTATAGGTCTTAAAACAAACCCAACTTTATGAAATTCACTTCAGACAAACAATAAAAGGAAAAAAGACCACAACACTGGAGAACTAGATTCAAGTGGAAGTCCTCAAACTTTTAAACACATACTAAAGCCTGAAGTATCCAACATTTCTTCCAAAATGAATAAGGAAAATAGAACTCTACTAATAAGATCTTATGAATCAAATACAACCTTATATTTGCGACTGAGGAAGAATACAACTTTGGTGCTTTTTGGGTATCTTCTCTTGACATGTAGGTTGATTAAACTGAAAGGGAGAACTTGGGGCTACCTGTAGTCTTAGAGCCTTGCTACCTCGGAATGTATTATCTCAGTGTAACTTGAGTCTCAGAGAGTGGAAAGATTTGTGCATTCCTGACAATTTAGTGGTCCTGGGGAATCACACCTTGAAGAATGGGGAATCACATTTGAAAGAGAATCCAATGTTTGTAACATTTTTCTTCCTGGTATTAGTAAGTCAATTGGGTGGATTGAGTTTAGGACTAGAGTAAACTTGAAGAGAAAGGTGACTTTGACTCAAGGGAAGGAATTAAGTGACAATAGACTGCTGATTGTGTAAGGTAGATCAACCATCGGGCTATTGTCATAGTCCAGGTTGCATGAGATGAAGTCTGAGCATGGGATGTGAAAAAGAATAATAATGGGGGATGGATAGCAATAATATTGGATTGCTTAGAAGTGACCAATTTTGTTGACAATTGACATGTATATGGGGGATTTGAGAGGGGTTAGTTTTGAGGTTGAAATCTCATTTGTGAGCAAGGGAGACTGGGAGGATATTGAATGCTTCAGCAATTACTGGGAAGACAAGATTAAGAGGGATTTATGAGGAGAAGGATCCTGAGTTTGATTCTAGTAATACTGAGTTTAAAAAGACTATACTATCAATAATAAATTAGAGAAATCAGTATTCCACATAAGAGTTCTGAAATCAGAAATGCAGAAAATATCTATTTCCTAAGCTGACACAAAGCATATGAAGAATCAACCACTACATGTCCTGTTTTAACACTCTCCAAAGGAGAAGTGGATGTACTTTTCTTTCCAAGGAGATCAAGGAAAACATTGGCAACATGATGTGAGCAGCACATCCCATTAGTGGTTGGGAGTTCTCCTTGGTGAATAAAATCATTGTGTTATCAATCTTCAGAAAGATGCCAAAAATGTTCTCACTATTTTTTTCATTTTTCAGAAGACTGTTATTTCATATGGTATTTTAAATTTTGTTTTCATTTTCTCGCAGTGAAAGCAGTTGACCATGACAGAAAAAAACCATAAAGGTCTCAGTGGTAAACTGTCCTCTAAGTGAACATTGAATTCAAAATCTTTCTGAATTTTCCTAAAGAGCTTAGAAAAATTATTCAAAGGAATACAACTCCTTGTACTCTACCCTCAGTAGACATATATGAAGATATGTAATGTTCAATCTTGGGCTCCAAGATGAAAAGAAAATTTTTGAGATGAGTGCACTCTGGAGGAATAAGTTCATGGAGACAACTAGGTCATAAAGATAATCCTTTCTTGCTAACCTTTTCTTTATTTTCCAATTATATACAATAATAACATGTACCCATAATTTTTTGCAAGGCTCTGAGTTCTAGAATTTTGCCCCCACCCTCCCTTCCCTCCCCTCGCCCCCCAGAAGGCTGTCTGATAGTCTCTACATTGTTTCCATATCATACATTGATGTAATGAATTGTTATAAAAGTAAATATAAGAAGAAACATAAACCCATTCCCCCTAGAAAAAGAGAAGAGAAAAGGAGAAAGAGAGAGAGAGAGAGAGAGAGAGAGAGAGAGAGAGAGAGAGAGAGAGAGAGAGAGAGAGAGAACTGTACTTCAGATTTCAATGGCTCTGTCTAGGATGAGTTGCTTTCTTTATCATAAGTCCACCAGAGAAGTTGCTTCAATATTTTTCCCACAGTAGCTATTACTAGTTGTACCTCCACTCTTATTTCTCCCCACTCTCATTTATTCTATTCTCTCTCTCCTTTCATCCTGACCCTGTCCAAAAAACGTGTCGAATCTGAGTATCCTCTCTCTCAGTCTTCCCTCTCTTCTATCACCTGTTCCCCCTTCCCTTCTCCATTCCCCCTTATCCTATCCTTTTCTTCTTATTTTTCACTAGGGTAAGATAGATTTCCTCACCCTATGAAGTGTGGATGTTATTTCCTCTCTAAGCCGTTTCTGATGAAAATGAAAGTTCACTCATTCTCCCTTGCTTTCCCCCTTTCCACTCCATTGAAAAAACTTTTTTCTTGACTCTTGTGTGAAATTTTTTAACTTATTCTTCATCTCCTTTCCCTTCCTAACAGTACTTTATCACCCATTGACTCCATCTTTTTACTATACCATTATATCCTGCTTTTTCCTCTGTCCTGTCTATATATGCTCCTTCTAACAGCTCTGATAAACGAGAAAGTTCATATGAGTTATCATTGTCTTCTTCCCATGAAGGAATACAAACAGTTTAACATCATCAGGTTCCTCATAATTAGTTCTTCTCTTCCACTCCCTCTATGGTTCACCAGAGTCCTGTACTTGGAGATTCAAACATTCTGGTCAGCTCTGGCTATCTCAATAGGAAAATTTGAAAATCCAATTTCACTGAAAGTCCATCTATTCCCCTGAAAGAGGATGTTCAGTTTTGCTGGATAGTTGATTTTCAGTTGCAAATCAAGATATTTTGCCCTCCAGAATGTCATATTCCAATTCCTATGAGCCCTTAATGTAGATGGTGCCAGATGCTGTGTAATTGTGACTACAGAGCCTCAGTAGTTGAATTGTTTCTGGGAGCTTTTAGAATTTTCTTTTTGATTTGGGAGTGTTCGAATTTGTATTCCTGGAAGTTGTTTTTTTTTTTGGTGGGGGGGATCTCTTTCAGGATGTGACCGGGGAGTTTTCTTGATTTCTATTTTACCCTCAGCTCCTAGGATCTCAGGGAAATTTTGCTGTATTATATCTTGAAAAATGAAATCTAGGCTCTTCTCCTGGTCATGGTTTTCAGATAGCCCAATAATTTTTAAATTGTTTCTTCTGGATCTGTTTTTGAGTCTTTTTTATTTCCAATGAGATATTTCACATTTTCTTCTAATTTTTGGCTTTTTTGGAAGAGTTTTGTTTCTGATTTCTTGCAAAAGTCATCAGCTTCCTTTAGATTCATTCTGAATTTGAAGGAGTTATTTTCTTCAGAGAGCTTTTTTATCTCCTTTCCCTGCCGGCCAATTCTGCTTTTGAAGACATTCTTCTAGTAATTTGCCTTTTGTTTTCCATTAGGCCAAACGAGCTTTTAACATATTATTTTCTTCAGTATTTTTTTTGTGTATGTTTCACCAAGCTTTTGATTTTGTTTTCATGATTTTTCTACATTGCTCTCATTTCTCTTCTCAATTTTTCCTCCACCTACATTAATTGCTTTACAAAGACTTTTTTGAGTTCATCCATATTCTGAGCCCATTTCTATTTCTCTTGGAGGTTTTGGATATGGAAGGTTCGATTTTGTTGTGATCTGACTATGTGTTTGGATCTTCCATGCAACTAAAGTTATTTTCTATGGTCAGATTCTTCTTTTTCTGTTATTTACTCATTTACTCAGCCCAAGCCTAATTTACAGTACTTCCAAGGTTTTGGGGTTCTCTTTTGGGGTGGTTCTCTCCACTGGGACCTTGATTCCTCCAAGGTCTTATGCTGTCTAGCCTGTACTTTGATATGTAGATGACCACAGCACTGACCTCTGCCGTGGGGCTATAATCAGGGATCCAAATTGGTTATTTAGTATGGAAGCCCAAACTGCAACCTAGGTCTGAGTGTAGGCAAACAGCAGAGTCCTACCCCAGGGAGAGCACAGAAATCTCTGAAGATTTCCCTTACTGTCTCTGGAGGTGCAGGCTGCTTTCTCCAGATTCTCGCTACAGATCTTGTGACCATTGTTCCCTCACTCCATACTCATTCTGGTGTAGCAGCATTCTCTCACTGCCCCTTCAAGCTGTTGCCAGTGATCTCTGGGCTGGGATGAGCTGGGCTAGTCTGCACTGCACTGCACTGCACTGCGCTGAGGGTGGCCTTTTTTCAACCCCTGGTCCTGGTGCAGCACATCTTTCCCTCGGAACTTCTAAGTTATGTTGGACTGGGAAAATGTATCACTCAGACTTTCTGTGGGTTCTGTCCCTCTAAATTTTGGCTAGAGTCATTATTTGTTTAGTTTTTTTGGAGTTTGGGGGGAAGGAGTTCCTAGGAAATGCTGCCTTAATGCCACCATTTTGGTTCTGTGCCCCCACTCCATAAACAGAATCTTTTAAAGGAAATGGGTTTGTTTTAGATTATAAGCTTGAAGAGGGCATTGATTTTCATTTTCCTAATTGTATCTCCAAGGCTTAGCACAAGTTGGACTCCTGATAGAAGCTTAAAGAACACATATTAGATTAAAATAAAACAGAATTCATGGGGTTATTGGTGTCAGAAAACGCAGTCTTAAGAGAAACTTAAGCTTCACACACCAAAAGACATCTTTTGTTAAGATAGGAACCATGACAAATACTAAGGTGAAAGTACAACAAGGATTAAAAAAAATCACAATACTAATAATCAGTCAGATTCTGTTTTTCTTTTACATACAATAATCAAAGCCTTTATTTTTAAAAGATGTGAGGGAAAAATGTTATCCATAACAAATTGTGAAAGAACCTGAATTTAATTTCATAACATGGAAAGAAATGCTATATGAAGAAAGTTAAGTTTAAATTATAAAGAACTATAGAAAAATAGACACTTTTCTTTACTCTTTTAATTCAATGAGTTGCACTCACAAAGAAAAATATCACAAGGGAAACAAGAGGTATCAAAGAATAAATGAAAAAATCATTTTAAAATAAATTTAAAGTTTGGGTTAGATATTACTTTCCAGTACCAAAAATAATGAACATTAAGGGAACAGAGATGTGATATATGCAACAATTCATTGGTAGAAGATTATATTGACATCATTCGACAAGAATGAGAAATGAGAGTGTATAAGAATACTGAATAAGCCTCAAACACTTCTTGTGAAAGACTAACATGCTTTCTGACTCCCAGTTTCAAGTCAGAATATCCCACTCCCTTCATGTGATTGTACTCACTTTATGCCTGTCATTTTTTCCTTTAAATGTGTAGCAATAGTCTCAGTATCAGCCCATAACAGGTGTTGAGGAAGTGTGCTCTGAGAATCTCTACTGTTATTCTGAATTTTACCTATTTTGTATCAAAGAGAATGAGTCAGAAGAAACCCAGCATGTTAAAATCCACTTCATACAAATTAGCAAAACAAAGCCCTAACATAGAGCAAAAATTTATTCAGGTGACGTTCTCAAACATTTAACCAAATAATAAAGCCCAAAATTTCAACATTTTCTTCAAAATGAAGAAAGAAAGCAATACTGTATGAAATTCTTCATATGAATCAAAGACAACCTTAAATGTGGATCCTCAGAAGAATAGAAAAGAGATGATTTACGTATGGCATAAGAGAGCATCTAGCCCTTTCCTGACTATTACATAGCTATGGAAAAAAAGGAGAGAGTTGGGGTACCCTTCTCTTTGAGCAGCCTTTCCCCTCCAATTGAATGTGTGCACCAGAAAGATTTATTTATTTGTTTGTTATTTATTATTATTTCCAATAATTTTTAAATTATCTTTCCTAAATCTGTTTTCCATATCAGTTGTTTTTTCAGTGAGATGTTTCACATTTTCTTCTAATTTTTCATTGTTTTGGTTTTGAAGTATTGAGTCCCAATTTCTTGTAAAATCAGCAGTCTCCCTGAGTTCTATTCTTTGTCTGAAGGATTTGTTTTCCTAAGAGAGATTTCTTATCCCCTTTTCCATCTGGCAAATTATGGTTTTTAAAACATTCTTCTCCTCAATAACTTTTTGAACTGTTTTATCCATTTGACTTATGCTGGTTTTTAACATGTTATTTTCTTCAGCACTTTTTTGAATCTCCTTGACTAAGCTGCTGACTTCATTTTCATCTTTTTCCTGCATCTCATTTCTTTTCCCAATTTTTTCCTCTATCTCCCCCACTTGATTTTCAAAGTCTTTTTTGAGCTCTGTCATGGACTGAGTCCAATTTCTGTTTTCTTGGAGTCTTTAGATGCAGGTGCTTGTTCCTCCTCATCTTCAGATTGAATAATTTGATCCTTCCTGGGATCATAGAAAAAGTGTTTGTCAATGGTGTTCCTCTTTTTTCTCTGCTTACTCATTTTTCCCAACCTGTACCTGGTTTGGGGGGTACTTCATGAGGTTTTGGGAACCCCCACATGGATCTCAGTATGTCAGCCTCTGTCCTCACTCCTGGTCTGTGAATGACCATAAGAGACCCCTCTGTCATGGGGCTGAGGTGGGGGGCCCTGCTGTTCTATGAGTGAACCTAAACTGAGATTAGTATCTGAATGTGCTCGGAAACCCCAAGTCCTGTTCCAGGGAGAGAAGACAGAGCTTGGCAGGCTCTCTTCACTCCCCTCCCTAGGTTCTGTTCTCTGAGGGGATTCAGGAGCTCCCTCCGGCAGACGTCTCCCCTTGTCCCCCAAGTTGTGCCTGGTGCTCCCTGGGGTGTATATCAGGGAACTACCCCGCTCCTGTGAGCCAGCTCCCAGCGCCCTGGGGCTGCCTGCAGGAGGCTGAAGTTCCTGGACTCTGGTAGGCCACCCCTCTGGTGGGCCACAACTCCCATTCAGTGGAGCCAACCGTTTCTGCTCTTTGAGGAATTATAATCTTTTGAATCATTGTTAAAGTGACAATCCTCAGTTCTCCAGAAAATTCTGAGAAATTTTTATTCATTGCTTACCTAGAAGATCGTTTACACATTTTTTATAGCAATGGGATTAAGTGACTTGCCCGGGATCACACAGGTAGACAATTATTCATTGTCTCAGGCTGAACTTGACCTCAGGTCCTCCTCACTCAGGTGCTTTATCCACGGTGCCACCTAGCTGCTGAACAGCTTATACTTTGAGCCAAAACTAGATACAGTGACCCTATAAATTTCTTTGTAGGCTGAACAGTTTTTTTTTTCATTGTGACAAATTGAAACCAAATATAAAATGTGTTCTAAAATAAAATTCTTTTACATATGACAACAAATGCTTAGGGATTTTTGGTCTTTTGTCTGAAAATGGAAGACTTTTATTGTTAAGTCAATGCCATGTTTTTATTCACCAAGAAGAGCAAACAGCTAATGGCAGGTGCTGATTACATCACAAAGCCAATGTTGTCAGTGATCTCCTTGGTAACAGATGTTTTTTTCAGTTCCCCACAGGAGAGTATTGGTCGGTTCTTGAAATGCTTCATCTCTAATCTTGCAGCACACAGATTAACTTCACTTCTTCCACATCTCTTGGTACACTTGAAGGTACATTCTGATTTTACTAACTTATTGTGTGTTGTATGGCCTTTGTAAGCTCAGCAGTATTACAGTCAAACTCATGATTCTTCCCCTACAACATCTGTCTTAATCTGGACATTCCTTTAGCAACTCAACAGACTGCTATCATCCCAGTCACACAGCTGACATGTCAAACTCAAAATCTCCTTCTGTTTTATCCCCCCACATACATGTCAGCTTTCTCCAAATGTTTTCATTTCTTGCGCCCTCTGAATTCGTTGCTTTCCTTCCTTCAGTGTTTGCCATTCAGCATTATTACATCCCATAATCCCATATACAGGCCAAACCATCTCCACCCTAGTTATTACAATAGTCTGCTGCATTATTTAGCTGATATATATATATATATATATATATATATATTTCTTTAGCTCCTCCTGCCTCCCTAAACTATAGTGGCAAAAAAGGTGGCTTAGTCCTCCCTGATCTATAATTATATGATAAAACATCAGTCATCAAAACTGTCTGGTATCGGCTAAGAAATAGAGTGTGGACCAGTGGAATACACTAGGTACAATAGCAGGAAATGATTATAGTAATTACTTGTTTGATAAACCCAAAGAGTCCAACTATTGGGATAAAAAACTCTCTCTTCGATAAAAACTGCTAGAAAAATTGAAAGTTAGTATAGAAGAAACTTAGATTAGACCCACACCTCACACCCTTTACCAAGAAAAGAACAAAATGGACACAGTATTTAGACATAAAAAACAATATTATAAGCAAACTAGTAGATCAAGGAGTAGTTTACATGTCAACTCTATAGGACAGCAAGTAGTTTATGACTAAGGAAGAGATAGAGAACTTCACTGAAAACAAACTAGATTTCGATTACATTAATTTAAAAAGCTTTTGCACAAATAAAACCACTGCAACCTAGATCAAAAGAAATGTAGTATACTGGGAAACAATCTTGACAATGTTTCTGACAAAGGATCCATTTCTAAAATATACAGAGAACCAAGTCATATTTTTTTTAAAAAAGCCATTCCCCAGTTGATAAATGATCAAAGGATATGCAAAGGCAATTTACAGAAGAGAAGATCAAAGCAATCCATAGTCATTTGAAAAACTGCTCTAAATCTTTACTTATTAGAGAAATGCAAATAGCTTGTCTGAGATACTACCCCATACCTCTCAGACTGGCCAATATGACCAGAAGGGATAACAATTATTGTTGAAAGGGTTGTGGAAAATCTTGGACACTATTACATTGTTGATGGAGCTGTGAACTCATACAACC
This sequence comes from Macrotis lagotis, assembly GCF_037893015.1. Lineage (NCBI taxonomy): Eukaryota > Metazoa > Chordata > Mammalia > Peramelemorphia > Peramelidae > Macrotis > Macrotis lagotis. The sequence goes on from NC_133658.1 coordinate 460,400,706, forward strand.
TTTCTGGAGAGAAATTTGGAACTATGCCCAAAAGGCAACAAAAATGCACATATCCTTTGATCCAGAAATACCATTACTGGGTCTATACCCTGAAGAGTTGATGAAAAAGGGTAAAAACATCACCTGTACAAAAATGTTCATAGCAGCCTGGTTTGTGGTGGCAAAGAATTAGAAATCAGGTAAATGTTCTTCAATTGGGGAATGGCTTAGCAAACCGTGGGCTATGTATGTCATGGAACACAATTGTTCTATTCCATCTCACCAGGAGGGATGGGAATTCATGGAAACCTGCAGGCTTTTGCATGAACTGAGGTTGAGTGAGATGTGCAGAACCAGAAAAATATTGTTTACCCTAACAGCAACATGGGGGTGATGATCAACCTTGATAAGCTTGCTCATTCCATCAGTGCTACAATCAGGGACAATTTGAGGCTATTTGCAATGGAGAATTCCATCTGTATCCAGAGAAAAAACTGTGGAGTTTGAAAAAAGATCAAGGACTTTTTTCGTTTAATTTAGGGGAAAAAACTCTGATATCTTATTGCCTGATCTTGCTATCTCTTATACTTTATTTTTATTCCTTAAGCATGTGATTTCTCTCTCATCACATTCTGTTTGGATCAATATATACCATGGAAACACTATAAAGATTGGCAAATTGCCTTCTGTGGTTGGGGGCGATGGAAGTACGATTAGGGGAAAAAGTGTAAATCTCAAAATAACTAAAATCTTTAAAATTAAAGTGATGTACAAAGCTGTTCCGATCTAGGCAGAATCATTAGAAGGGATTCCCACATCTAAAATAAATGCTTGCTACTTGAAAATGCAAAGTACCATAACACATTATGAATCCTTGGAGTCTCCTCTAAAATGGTGGGAATTCCATTGGGAGTCTTTTTATCATTCCAGTTACTGTTCCCATTAGAACACATTTGCTTTGTCTTTTGACAATTGACTATCTTAATCCTATCCTTGTTGCCTTTCCTTGTCTGCCAAATACTTCTCTTTTGAGGAGTCTACTTGGAAACTTATTTTATTCTCATAGATTATCCCTGGGGCATGGTAATGCCAGCATTGAACAATGCCATGAATTTCTTCCCATTGAAAAATGCCGTGAATTTCTCCCATTAAAAAACTGTCATCATGGTGAGAAACAACCATAAAGTTCAAAGAAGTTCTAAGCCTTTATTGAGATATAGAACAGAGGTAGTGTAAAGTCTCTACCATTTAAAAAGTACGATGTGCTTTCTGAGAGAGTCTTGGTCTTATGTGTATGGAATCTACAAGGTTCATGATTTCATCAAACTTAGTTGGAGTAAGAAAAGAAGAACACAGACTGGAACAGGATCAATTGAGGACAATGGTTCCTTGGGGCCAGTTAACTGAGCCATGATGAATTACATTTCAAAATATGGAAAAGGAAAAATGAATCTTACAGTTAATGTACATGTATTTTTTTTCAGTTTAGCCACTGAAACTCAGATGTTAGCTTTGAAGGAAAACTCAATCATTTCTTGAATATGGACATAATAATCTCAGTAAAATTTGATAGCATTTGTATTGAATTGGGTAAATTTTGAGTCATTATAAATTGGAAAATATGAATAGCTTTCATTATGTTGAATTTCATAAGTGTCTCTCTAAAGCAGTTGATTAGTGGGTTTTGATAGTTCCTTCCAGAAAAATATGTATTGCCATTCATGACTTGGGTGCTGAATCATGAAAGATATTGAACCCTACTGGTTTCCTAAGACTTTCTTACCATGTGACCCCAAAACCTAGTCACTAGAACCTTCATTCATTATAAATAAATGTATCAGTCTGTGGAATCATTAGTACACTGAAGTATAATGATCTAAGGGTTGACTGTGTCCATAGTAAAATAAATGCTAGTGTAGTATGCCTTTTCATGACAGTCATGTGCAGGTGATCTATTTCATTGCCATCTTTTTAGTGGTAACCACTGAAATTTTAAAATACTACTTCTTCATGCTGTTTGGAAAGATAATTTATAAGACATACTAATATACTGGATTTCATTTTTTTTCATTCGCATTTTTTTCACTTTCTAAAAGGACCTAACTCAGAAGCTCTCCATTCGGACAGGTAACTAGCTGTTTTGTGATTTGTTTAAAGTCAGTCAGCATAAATTCACTAAACTTGTTTAAAACTTTAACTCTATACCCCCATGGTTGCCAAGTAAGCAAAAATGAAGATACATAGTCTTCACCCTCAAATGGTTAATATTCTACCTAAATAATTTTGTAAATCAGTTTCTCCATGTAATTCACAAGACATTCCTTAATCCATATTTTATCTTCACAGGAATACTAACTGTATCATTGGGCATCAAGTACTTGGGAAAAAGGGGTGAAAATGGGAGATCTTCTGATGATAGGTTTTATGATTTGTGATTAGGTAATGGAATGGAGGTATATAGGAAAAGACTGTGTATAGATAGTAACTATTTTCTGGGAACTGGTACATAGCAGAGTTGACCATTGAATGTTCCAATGAATGGATTGGTCCTGTTGACCATTCCTAGGTACAGGTATGGATAATGTTATCTAGGTATTAATCATTTACAAGAGTAATTTCAAAACATATTTCGTTTTGAAAATATTTGCTAGATCAGACTACAATGGCTAAGAATCTATTTCATTGACAGAGTTGGATCTCATTATTCCTTGAATGTCTGCATATTTTGTGAAACCAACAAATAAAGAAATAGAACGAAAAAACTTACCACTATGATTGTTAAGAGGTGTCTTCCTGATTTTGTGCTAATTTGAGGTCAACGACCTCCCTAGGACAAGAAGTAAAATCACCTAAAATAAATTCCTTATTTTAAAACATCAGAGGTGTAAATATGTAATTTCATTATGGCACAAAACTTTCACTTTGATAAAGACCTTGGAAGATGAATTCGTGTGATTGTGGGAAAGTCAGTTAATTCTTTTCATGAATATTTTACTTTCCAGAATTAATAACTTTATTCAGCCTGTCACTGGAGGTGTTTTAGATATACAAATTAATAACATTTTTCCTTGTTTTGTGAGAGATAATCTGCCCCCCCTACCATGAATCTTCCTCAAAAGGGTTAATAGTTTCTTGTCTTGTTGGAATGCACACCCCTGCAAAATAACACCTTCAGCTAGCTGATCTTATCAAAAACATGCTTCTCAAAACACCACATGCTGTGCTTGACCATCCTCCCTCTATCCAATCTTGTTTGTAATATGTGATACTAACTTTGTTGTTCACTTTTTGCTACTGGAAAATAATACCTGCAGCTAGCTAACCAAAACATTTTTCAAAACACCATGTACTGTGTCACATTTGCTGTCTTTTTGTTGATGGGATTTTTTGTGACTAGATGGTGCCTCCTAAATCCAAGGCAATGGGATAATAGGAAGGAGCCAGAGCTTTAATTAGGATATAGTTTAACCTTGCTTCTTGTACTCCTCAGCACTTCAGTGAAGGGCAGAATCAAATCACCTTCTCATGAAAATGCAATAGAATCCTTTCTGCTTACAAGGTATCTTAAATTTTTATTCAGATTTTGAGTAGTGATCTCTGTACCATATAATTTCAATAAAACTAATTTAGAGTTTTAGTAATTCAAGTAAGTTGAAATCCCAAGAAGTGTTGTTTTCTATACAAATGCACCCCAAATATATGTAAAATACAATGAGTTTGTTTTAAAATAAAATATATTTGTCATCTTTTCCTAATTTCATCTTCAATTTTTAGGATTTTCACATTAGTGCTTAATTGAGGGTTTTACATATCTTCCTTTTCTATTTTTTTTACTTGAATATTCAACGTTTTCATCTGTGTTTCTTTGTTTTATTAATAAAAGCATTTAGAGATAGAAATTTTCCTCTAATAACTGCTTTTGATATATCTCAGTTGGTTTTGTTATTATTGTTATCTATAAAGAAATTATTACTATTATTTGTGCTATATATTCTCTAACTTTAGGATTTTTAATCTCCAATTATTTTCTCTATCTTTCCATAGTCCCTTTATCAGACATAATTTTTATTGCATTATGGTCTTCAAATGAACATTAATTTTAAATAGTCAAGTTTGTTTTTGTCATATGTTTTTGCTGATTTTTTTGTCCTGCTTAGTTTTTCACTTGGTGTTTTATTGGAGAGTTGGACTTTGGTTCTTCACTACCCTGGACTTATTATGATTAGGTTCAGGGTCTTGCTGCTTACTTTCAAGAACTAGCTGCTTGCTTGCATTAGCTGGTAGTCTTCTGACTTGAACTAACTTATGGGTCCTCTCTTTTGACCTCCTCAGAAAGTGGTATTTCTTTGTTGGCTTGCCCCTAGGGTATGACCTTCCTGGTGGGTTGCTAGTGAAATAGAATCTATATGTTGATTGTCCCTGGGGGAGGGAACTTGTTGCTATTCTATCCCAGCAGCTGGGGCTGTTATTGTGGTGCTATGGAAACAGGGTCTGTCTATAAGAGGGTTCACTGGAAGTGGAGCCTCACTCCTGGTAGGAAATGGGGATAGGATGAGGAATAGCTAATGACCTGTGCTGAGGTTAGGGCCACTGGACTGGAGCATCACTCTGCAGCTCAGACCATTGGTTTGTCTCGCTGGTGAATTGTCCAGGTTTGGATCCTTGCTGCAGATAATCCTACTGAACCTGACTGCTGCTTCCTCTACAACTTTCCTTTCCTCCACTCTTTTGTTCTCTGCTAGCAAACTGTTCACCTACTCCTCAGTCAATTCTGAGGCAGTTTTCAAGTTGTTTAGAGGGAAATTCGGGAGGGCTCCAGAGAGTTCCTTTCTCACTCCCCTACCTTGGGCTCCAACAGTTTCAACATCTCCTAATAGGAAGTAATGACGCCCTAGGTAAGTTGATTGCTAGGAAAAGAGGATGAAATTATTTTTAGATAAAGTTATGTTGGATTTTGACCCTAATCAAGGGTCATAGTCCTATAGGAAAGAATGTGTTTCCTCTCTGCATTGTCCTAGGCAGTGCCTGGAAATTTGTGGACATGAAAACAAATTTACAAGTCAAAATTCCAAAGGCCATCCAGTTAGGATCTATAGCTCTGGGAACTGTGAGATCTTTAGATGCACTTGATGGTGCCAGAAGATTGTGTCTTGAAGAAAGGCCTTTGCCAATTATAAATTTGCCTAATAAAGCAACTATACTGCTGAGAAAGACTACAGGTGGAGGAGACCCAAGTTGGGAATTTTTAAGTACTGTGGACCAATCAGAAGGCAGTAGCCTTCAGTGTAAAAGATAAGCACAGATCCCAGGCAGAGGAGAAAGGAATCTAAGGTGATGGTAATGGTCATTCAATCCCTCAGGTGAGAGCTAAGAAATTAAAACAGAACCAAAAGTTAAAAGAAACAGTCCTAAAGCCTGATGAGAAGGGACAATTTAATGGAAAATGGGCTGCTTTAGACTGTATGATAGTTTACTTAGAGAAGCCTGGAGAGTCAATAAAAAAACAGCTGAATAAATTGATAATTTAAATAACCATAAATAAACCACCATTTAAAGGGCCAATAAATAAATCCAAAAGAAGCAGAAAAGAGAAGATATTGAAAATTCAAGGAGAAATGAATAAAGTTTAAAAAAAGCTATAGAAATGATAAAACTGAAAACTGAGTCTGAATATGCTGACAAAAGAATTAAAAGTTTAGCCAATGTGGTTAAGAAGTGGGCAGGAAACCAAATCAACAAAAGAGCAAATAAACAGGTTTGAAGACCCAGCAAAACCTAAAGAAAAGGGAAGAAAAAGTTTTATCCTAAGAAAATGGAGAACCTAAACACATCAAGGAATACTTTTTTAAAAAAATATTAAATGGGGGGGGTGGCTAGGTGACACAGTGGATAAAGCACCGGCCCTGGAGTCTGGAGTTCATGGGTTCAAATATGGTCTCAGACACTTAATAATTACCTGTGTGTCCTTGGGCAAGCCACTTAACCCCATTTGCCTTGCAAAAACCTAAAAAAATATTAAATGACCAAACTAAAAGAGTTTGAAATAGAAATAATCAATAATTTATTCTCAGTGGGAGATAGGGGGTCAGGAGATCTCTACATCCTGATAGCATTACATAGGAATATTCTATCAAACTTAAAAAATAGTACCAGTACTACACAATTTTCCCCCAAAATTGTGAAAGGATTCTACCAGACTCCTTTTTATGAGACAGATACAATCATGATATTAAAGCAAGGAAGGCTAAAGGAAAGAAAGAGAAATAAAGATTGATATCATTAATGGATATTGATTTTAAAAACTATATAAAATATAATCAGATTAAAGAAATTCTGCCACGAAGTTATTTTTATCACCATGTTTGCAGGAAATATAGTTCCATGTTAGAGAAACTGTCCATATAGCTACAATAAAAACAAATCCTCAACAGATTGGACCAAGGAGAATGAGAAATAATGGAATTCAATAACCAAGTATTTGCTCAACCTCAAAACACAATTTACTTTAGAAAATTACTTGTTTTTTTAAGAAAACTGGAAAGCAGTCAGGCAGATAGCAGGCTTAGCTAAATGTTTTTCATAATATTTCACAATTCAAAATCAATATGAATTAGGAGTATTGAAATATACCTTAAAATTAGAAGAGGTTCTTACCTTGAAAAGCTACGGGTATAATATATCTTCTTTGGATACATTTTTTTTCAGTAAAAAAATCTGTCTTCTCTAACTTTGAGCAAGTTCTTCCCCATTATAAAAGAAGAAAATCAAAACCCTTGTAATATGGTCAAGCAAACAATTCTCACATGACTAACATCCAAAAAATTTACCTTTCAATCTAGACCCAGAGGCCATCATTTTTCAGTTGATAGTGTTTCATCATTAATTCTCTACAATCAAACTTGGTCATTGCCTTGCTAAGAATAGTTCTGTAGTTTTTCAAAGTTGTATGTCTTTTCATATTTGCTATTGAATTAATTGTTCTCTTAAATGTAATCTTAAGGTAATAAGAATAAGAAGCAATCACAAAAAAAATATAAATGTTTGCCTGAATTGAAAAGCTTTTGCTTAAAGCAAAAGTCTCTTGTATTTTCTAGGTCTCAGTTTCCTTATTCAGAAGATTAAAAAATAAAGATACCGGGAAATAGATTTTTCCCCCTGCTTACCCTTTTATTTTAATCATAGTCATCAAAAGAAAAATGAAGTTATTGCCCTATATGTAATGAGGGTCTAAATGTTTTGGAGCTACCAGGGACAGGGAAGAATGGATTTTCTTTTTTTTTTTTTTTGGTGTTTGTTTTTTCTCCAACATACCCCTCCTAATTCTCTTTTACTTTTATTAATTTTAAAAAAGTTTTATTTTCAGTTATACAATTTTTGCCCCAATCTTGCTTCCCTCCCTCCACACCCCAGCAGAAAGCAGTTTGTTAGTCTTTACATCATTGCCATAGTGTGCATTGATCTATGTTGAATGCGATGAGAAAGAAATCATATCTTTAAAGAAAAAACAAAGTATGAGATATAGCAGAATTACATAATAAGACATAAGACAACTTTTTAATAGTTAAAGGTACATAGAAAGTCTTTGGCCTTTGTTCAAACTTCACAGTTCTCAGGTTACAGATGGCATTATCTATCACAGATATCCTAAAATTGTGCCTGATTGATGCCCTGTTGATTTGAGCAAGACCATTAAAGTTGATCATCACTCCCCTGTTACTCTTATGGTGTGCAATGTTCTTCTGGTGCTTTTAATATTATGCTCCACTGAATTCCCATCCCTCCTGGTTTCTGTTAGAACAATAGTGTTCCATAACATACATATACCACACTTTGTTAAACCATTCTCCATTTGATGGCATTCCCTAAGTTTCCATTTCCTAGCCACCACAAAGAGAGCTGCTATGAACATTTTTGTACAGGTGATGTTTTTACCTTTTTGCATAATCTCTTCAGGATCTAGACCCAGTAGTGGTGCTGCTTGTCCAAAGGGTATGCACATTTTTGTTGCCTTTTAGGCATAATTCCAAATTGCTCTCCAAAAAATTGGATGAGTTCACAGTTCCACCAACAATGTATTAGGGTCCCAGATTTCCCACATTCCTTCCAACATTGATCACTGTCTTTTCTGGTCATATTGGCCAGTCTGAGGTGGCACCTCAGAGATGCTTTAATTCACGTTTCTCTAATAATTAGTGATTTAGAGCAATTTTTCATATGACTATGGATTGCTTTGATTACCTCATCTGTATATTACCTTTGCATATCCTTTGACCATTTGTCCATTGGGGAATGGCTAGGATCTCCCCTCCCTCCACCCCATGCAAACAGTCTAGGGAATTTTCATAGAGTTAGTGGTAACCCAGTATTCCTTCAGACATTATGGAATGAAGATCTAACTGGAAGTAATAAACATGTCAGAGTGGGTAATGAAGAATTTAGGAGTGGGGTACCCTTGACAGTCATAATTCATAATTCTCAAATTTAATGTTTTTTTTGAAAAACATATAGACCTCTTTTGCTTAGAAAAGGTATGATTCTGCTGACAACTGAACCTAGGGAATATGTGTATGTGGGGAACACATGTGTTTCCGGGAGTGTGGGCATGGTAGAATTAAGAAATAAATAGCAAAAGAAGAAAAGGTACAAATTCCCTCAGGAATCTTGGAAAATCTAAAGACAGCCAAAGAGAAGTGTACAAAAGCTATGGGGGCTAATTATAGGTCTTTCCTGGTCTGCCTCCAAAATTAAAAAGATCTAAAGTTGGAACATTTTTTGCAGATCCAAAATTTCACTTAACTGCCAGCAAGTGATTTATAACTGTCTGCCTCAGAAAATTACCTGGACCAAAGAAAGTGACTTGACCATGGTCATAACGATAGGATGTCAGAGACTTGAACCCAGATTGTGGAACCTCTGATAATGGCTCGTTTTCTACTAGGCCAAGCTGTTTCTCTGACGTTGTTTCCATTATTCAGGCTTTTTTTTAAAAAATGTTTTTTTGCCACTTCCAGCCCTGTCTCTTTGGGCATAATAAAGAATTTACTTATAGCCTTTCATTATGTTGCTGCTCTTAAAAGATTGAATCTGGTTTAAGTAAGGAGAGGCAGGATGGAAGAGTGGATGGAATCCACCTCTTGAGTCATCTGCCTCTGAGAAAGTCATTAAATTCTTCAGTGTCTCAGCTAACTTCTGAATATACAAACATCAGAATAATTGCAGATATACATGTGGAGTTTCCTCACTGATAATTCACCAAAGGAATGAAATCATAGGTTTGCTAGCACAACACACACACACACACACACACACACACACAAAGAGAGAAAGAGAGAGAGAGAGAGAGAGAGAGAGAGAGAGAGAGAGAGAGAGAGACGAGAGAGACTCACGCAAATCTAAATATCTCGGTTCAGGAATCAGCAGAATCATCCTTTCCTGAACCAAATTCTAATATCATGCTTTGTTGGACACATGAACAGGATTTTAGAGATGACCTAGCCCAGGTGTACCAAACTTCTCTGCCCTAAGCAGTCTCTATAAATTTCATAGTATGGAGGAACCTGATTAAAATGTGTTTGGGAAATTGATATTGCAGGTTTCTAAATCAATATGTGTTTTCAATTTGAGTTTGACACCATGGCCCAAAATTATTTGTCCCTTTTAATATTGAAAGGGAAAACTGCAAGAAAATTCAGAGGGGATAAAAACAAATATTTAAACCAAAGTTATTTTTAATAACTTTACTGCTCTATGTGGAACACTGAAGTAGCTTTATGTACATGTTAGACAAGGCATTGGCAGATAAACATTAGAATTGTTTTTGTTCTTGTTTTCTTTAGTTTTTCCTTAATAGTCTTCTTAACTCATTAGTCTTCACTCTACTATGAAATTGAAGATCTGAACATTTTTTGTACTAATGACTAGCATAATATTAGCTTTGGTAGGTTGGCTCTTATTTTTATTCCAAATCCAAATTTTCCAACCAAAACATTACTATGTGGATTAGACTTTGGAAATCTTGCTATCTTGAAAGAAATTCTTCTGCTCGGTCTACAGTAGTCTGTGTGCAATTGGATTCCAACTGGGATTACCCTGAGGAATTTGTTTACTTCCAGGAACTAGTCATATTGTCTGACTTCCAATGAAAATGCTCTGATTTTCAGTGTGGGGGGCATTACTAATGCTCTTGAAGAATGAAGATTGCCAACAGTTCATCAATACCTGTCACCTCATTTCTCCATTTTCCTACATCTTCTGTAGTATTAGTCTTGGAGTGTCAGTGATCTGGAATACTTATATAGATGTGACAGGCTAGAGTACACTCCCAAACAAAATGCCAAAAAATCTGGAGAAAATAAGCGGGGCGTGCTTTCTTATTGGCAATAACAAGTGCAGTTTGTTCTTTGATAAATGGAGCCATATTTTTTTGCTGCACTTGTTCAAAGCCTTCTATAATAGATCCTAAAACAGGATTTTACACATCGTTTAAGCAACTTGACTGTTTCAACGAGTTCTAGGGTTACAGAGATCTGATTCCTTTGTGAGCTGGCCCAATGACAATTCTCTATGAAAATTCCTGCACCTTATTATCGGACAAAGCAGTTTTTAACTCTGTGCTATCTGGTGTTTTAGTGACTGAACTTTGCAAATATTTAGCTTCTGTAGATATCAATATATATAATTTGTATCTTGACATATTAATGATGCCTGACTCCATAACTGTATATCCCATGTGTTCATTTTATTAGAATTTTAATATGAGATCTTTAATAGTCTAAGGTGGTGGTAAGCATATGTTCTCCATTTCTGGTCCCAGCTCCCAGGTGCAGTACTCAGTCCTTGACTCCTCTGAGCCATGGCCTAGTGGATGGAGTCAGAAATTCTCAGATCCACTTGATACCTTTTTTCCACTTTGATCAAATTCAGAAGTAGAACTCCAAGCATTCATGATTGCTTCCAGCTCTCAATCTATGATTTTAGGATTTTCCTGTCAAATTAGACATTTGGACTACATAACATCTGCGGTACTTTTTAGCTCTGAAAGAATTCTTCTTTAATCATGTATATAAAAGCGTTAGGCTCGATGGCACCCATGGTCCCTTACAATTCTAAACTGTGATCTTAAGGACCAGCTATCTTTTGGACATAACACTTTACTGATATATTTTTATTTTCATTATCTTAGGGTAACTCACTTCTCATCTCTCTTCTAAATAAGTACAATGACTATACTACAATAAGGATTATACTATACTGTACTATACTATACTATACTATGTTATACTATACTATACTATACTATAATATGCAATACTATATTATATTATATGATACTATACTACTATACTATTATAATGAGGATTATAACTGCCTCAGTCTCAGAAAGGAGCCACCTAATATGAAAATTCATCTTGAGAGAAAAAGAACCAAAGAATTATATAATTTTGAAGTTGGAAAGGACCTCAAAGACTACCTCATCTCAAGCATAACTCCTCAAGAATCCTTTCTTCACCATAACCCACAAGGAATTTGTATCCTTGGCATGAAAACACCTAGTTTTATCTCAGCCTAACACTCCTGAGGCTTGGTGGTGCAGTGGATAGAGTGTGTAGGGTCTGGAGTCAGAGTGACTTATATTCCAGAGGGCAAATTTAGCCTAGGACCCTTGGCAGGTCAATCCACCCTCTTTACCTCAATTTCCTCCTCTGCAAAATGAGCCAGAAAAGTAAATGGCCAACTATTCTACTGCCTTTGCCAAAAAAATTTCAAAGAATCAGACATGATTGAAACAACAAATGTGGGAAAGTTTTAACATACTTCAAGTGTAAACTACATCTTTATCATTTCCATTGTATTTCTCACCTCTCAGGAGGTACCTAACAGAACCAACCCATTCCTCTTCAATGTGCCTATTCCTTCAACTATTTAGAGGTATCTTATTCTTTTATGGCTTTTTTTTTCTTTTAGACACTTTTGGCGATCAACATCCTACCAAGATCAATGCCTTAATATTTTTTTTTTCTATAAGCATTACAGAACATTGTTCTTTCTAATACACAGAACCAAGAATGGAACACAATACCCCTTGAGTTCTGACATGAGGCAGAATACCTTCTGATGAGAGGCAGGATACAGCAAAATTTTTACCCCATTATTCCTGTTACCCTCACCCAAGATCACTACTTACACATACTGAAATTGCTCACTAAAACCCTAATATCTTTGCTCAAATGAACTAATATATAGCCTTACCCCTCACCTTGAATGTGTCAATATTTCTAGAAACTAAATGTAACAATTTCACAAGTATCCTACTAAAATTTCATTTTCTTTCAATCGTCTGAATATTCGATCTATTGTTGGTCTACTATCCTCCACTCTGGTTCTTCCTCCTACTTTTGACTCTCATCTCAACACAAGACCTGGAAAAAGAGAAAAAACTCAAAATCAACAGTTTCTGGCAGCCAAAGAGGGCAAAGAACAAAGGGGCCTTGAAAGGAAGTGATGACAGACCAAGAGGAAGAATCCCTAAGGGAAAGTCAGAACTGCATTTCCTGGGCATGCTGACATGCTCTGAGTCTTTTGATGTCTATGCATGTGTTATGTGAGGGCGTGCGCATGTCGGGGGAGAGTGTGTGTGTGTGTGTGTGTGTGTGTGTGTGTGTGTGTGTGTCTGTGTGTATGTGTGTGTGTGTGAGAGAGAGAGAGAGAGAGAGAGAGAGAGTAAGCGAGGGAGGAAGAGGGAGAGGGGGAGAGAATGGGGGAGAGAGAGGGACAGGAGAGAGAGAAGGCTTTGCTCACAGGGGGCATGTCATCTTCTCTTATCTCCGTTCTGTTTACTTTTCAAGGCTCTGCCTGTGTTGACGTCTCAGATGGAGGTGGTGAGATGGATGGATTCACAAACACTCATCCTTATCCAGTCCCCCAACTCACTAACATGTGCACACATACACATGCAAACAGCATCACACATACACAGTCATATAGACCCACTGTCATACTGACTCATTCATCGACATGTACCCACTGACACTCACCCAGACAGATACATTATCACAGAATATCTACAAACATATAGGTAGACAGATTCAACCACTCTAGAACAGACACACAAGCACACACCCTCACACATGCCTGCAACCAAGGCCACATGACCACAGATAATGGATGACAGACATGCTGACCTTAGATTCAGAAAGAGTTTCCGGATCCTCATTGACACCCCACCCCATCCCTGTAGCCATGAGCCTGCACCCTTCTTCTTAGGGACTCCATTCCAGACCTCAGCTTCTCTTGCCTAATCCACCTCCTCCCATTGGAAATAAATACCACGCAGGACCACCCATCCCATCTTCTTCCTATCTCAACGTTCAAAAACTTTCTAACAAGCACAATTTTCTAACTAAGACACAGCAGAGCAGGGAAGCATTTTGGACCAATATTTTGTGTTTAATATTAAGGAATTTAATCTGACGCTGTAAGATTGGATGGGAGATGGAGATTCATAGCAGCTGAAATATGAGAGGTGATGGCACTATACTCCTGACTCAACCTGAATATTTGGGAAGCTTATATGATCGAATACTGAAAACTGGGAGAAAACCTCTACGGTCATCTTGTCTGACCCCTCTCAGGTTAACAATAAGGTAAGAAGAGTGACCCAGTTACCCTGAATCACAGAAGGATTGGAATCCAGACCTTCTTGATTCCAAATCCCTTTCCAGAGCCCCACAACTACTATCAAAAAAAAGTTAAACCTTAAGACCAGGAATAAGTATCCCAGCTACTCAGGCCTCAACAGAGGCCATGACCTAGAAGAAAGCATAGGAATATGACTAGATATTCAGATCCTATTAAAAGGATGGTAGGAGAGAGGATACAAATAATTCTGTGGTAAAAAAAAAAAATAAGATTCAACAGATACCATAAACCCAGGATTAGGGACCTCAGCTCTCTACAGTGTAATCCACATCTGAAAACGATTCCTCACACAATACAGTGAGTAGTCATCTAGTCTCTGCGTAAAGACTGCCAACAACCCATTTCCCTTTAGGGAATTATTTGTGTAGGGAAGAAAGATTCTGAGTAAGTTTTTAGCCTAGAAAGCTGAGCATATAATACATATAATACAAGTAAGGAGTGAATCACAAGCTATTACAAGTTATTACACTAGCTTTAAGAAGACTCTTTACCCTATCCATTTCTTAAGTGTGAAAGTTTCCTTGATTAAATACCATTGATCAGTAATGATGGACCACATTCCTGAGTGAGTCGAAGAAGAGAATCATTTGCAGAATACAGTCCTTGCTCTATTCCAGAGAGTTAGCTAGAGGGGTTTGTTCACTCTCCCCCCTCCCATATTGGATATCTTGTCATAGACATCCAAATTAGTTCAAAAAATTGTATGAGCTAGGTGAGTAACCAGAGATTCATATCCTCCAGATAGACGTGAACAAAAAGAAGCAGTCATTTGAGGCCAGAAGGGTCTTTGAGGTTCATGATTCCTGAGAGCAGGCCATGACTTAAAGGGAAATTTGTCTGAAGAGTTGAATGGGACAGAGGATTCCATCAGATATAAATAAGCATCAAGATTCTGTCAAGCCAGAGATGTTAGCTGCCCTTTACACAGATGTTCCCTATTTACTTGTCTCACTACGATTTTAAGTCAAAGTTGTGCCCACCCTTACCAAGGGCGCTATTTGTGGAAGATTGTTCCACAGATTTTCAGGAGAGGAAGAATGAATTTTTTGTGTTTACTCTTCCTATTCTGCAATGTTAGTAAATGCCATTCCTAAGAGTTACTTGTGTCCACAGTTAGAGAGAAACTCTCTGGTAGTGGCTCACATTAAAAGAGGGATACTCTAGATCTTATAAATTCATCTACAATGGCAAAGATTAGAAAGACAACTATTCTCACAGCTACCAAATTAATTTGCTTTCTCGGTTACCATTTCACATTCTTGACTAAATGCTTAAATGCACAAACTCTACTGAACAAATTAGGGTGAGTGATGCGTATTACACTTTGTTATTGTGAAGCTAGTTTTAAAAACTAAATATAGAATTCATTTATTCCCCTTAATTTCCATATATTTAGTTGAATCAGTTCTAGGTTGTCAAGAAATGTATTTCATTTAATTTTCTCATTAAAAAATTTTTTTACCATTACCCTTGCCGCTATTCAAAAGAAAACCATATGTATGTAGATATGTGCACAAACACACACACACACACACACACACACACACACACACACACACAAATTTATCCCTTCCATGTCATGGGAGTTAAGAGAGTGGCACCCCTACAATCTAGAAAATTCATGTAAAATTTTTGGATGCTGATTTTCTGGCCAAGATAGTGGAGACGACTGGCACTATGCTAAGGTCTCCTGACCTTCCCTCATATATAATATGAAACAAATCACTTAACAGTAATTCAGTCGACAAAACCCAGAAAAAGAAGTGAGGAGAAGAACATCTACCTCAAAGTTTCTCTTCCAGGATCATGGGTGAGCCTGGTGCAGAGAGCAAAGACCCTACCAGGAAGGGTGAGAAGCAAACTAGCCTAGGATCAGCCGTGGAGATGCTGACTATGGAAGACATGGTCCAAGAGCCAACTGGGGCATGGAGGATTTGGCTGTAAAACAATCCATTTGGGGTGCTCCAGCAGGGCCATAGGGTGAGTTCCAGTGCAGAGATTTTCAGACATCGATCTGCTGGGCTCCTCTGGTCTGGAGGAACTCAGACTCCATGCTTTTACTTCAGCAGAATACTCTTCCCAGAACGAACACAGGTACAGGCCATCCACACCACTCTCCAGGCTCAGGCATGGGCAGCAGAACTCCAGCAGCTGAGTAGGGAGAGTAATTACCTTGTCCTAGGGCACATCCCACATTGTTCAACGATAAAAGCAGTACCACTGACCCCATCCAGGCCAAGGTAGTGAGCTTCAAATAAAGCTCACAAACACTCTCGGGAAAGCAACCAGCACCTACTACTGGCCAGCCCACGTGGAGTTATTAAACTCAATGAGTCAAGGCTCTAGCACCCCCTATTGGTCGTCACACTTGGAATTATTAAACTCTGTGTAAAGCCTCTAGGGAGCTCAACAACAAACTTCTATGAACCAGCCCTTTCCCTAATATAAGACCTTAGGGAAATGAAGAAAAGTCAACAGAAGGGGGAACCATTGAAAGCTACCTCAAAGACAAAGACCCTAACTCAGATGTAGAACCTCTGAGGAGAATATGATTTCCTCTCCCACCCAGAAAGACTTCCTTGAAGAAATCAGAAAGGAATTTTCAAAATCAATTGGAAAATTTTGGAGAGAATCGTAACACCTTCCAAGAAGAAAACAAATCTTTTGAAAATACAACTGGACAGATGCAAAAAGAAAATAACACTCAAAACCTCAATTGATCAAATGGAAAACTCTTTCAAAAATAGAATTGACCAAAAAGAAAAGGAGGTTCAAAAAGATAAATGAAGAAAATTCTTCTCTAAAAAAAAAGAATGGAGTCTGTGGACTAACGACTTCATGAGAGAAAAGGAATCTGTTAAACAAAACCGAAAAATTGGAAAAAATAGAAGAAAATGGAAAGCACTGAACTGGCAAAACCACGACCTGGAAAATAGAATGAGGAGAGACAAGCAAAGAACCACTGGGCTTACTGAAAATATTGAAGACAAAGAAAGCCTGGACTTAATATTACAGGATTTAGTGATGGAAAATTGCCCTTACCTCATGGAATCAGAGGGAAAAATACTTATTGAAAGAATATATTGATCTTTTCCAGAAAGGGATCCCAAAATGAAAATGCCAAGAAGTACTGTGGCCAAATTCCAGAACTATCAGATAAAAGAGAAAATCCTGCAAGCAGCCAAAAAGAAACAATTTAGAGACCAAGGAGCCACAGTAAAAATTGCAGAGGACCTAACTGCATCAATATTAAGGGATAATTACATTTCTTCTCCTTTATTTCAATAATTGAGGCCACACATTTTGTTTCTATTTTCAATTTACATCCTCTGCAAAATAGAGCAATCATCTTCCTCCCATACCTGTAGGTAGGGATCAAGTAATAATAACTGAAAGTTTCCTCAAAATTCTGTCATGTGCTGAGTGAGATGAGCAGAACCAGAACATTGAACAACTTAAGAACAACATAAGAACTTGCTCACTCTATCAGAGCAATCATCAGGGACAATTTTAGGAAATCTGTGACAGAGAAAAGAATGTGTATACAAAGAAACAACTGTGGAGTTTAAACGAAGGCCAAAGATGATTATCTTCAATTTTAAAAAATTTGTGTCATGTACTACATAATTTTGCTAACTTTAGGAGTTTCTTACTTCCTTAAAGATGTTTTTTCTTTTCCTTCAACACATTTAATTTTGATCTGTGCATTTTACGGGAACAAATGTAAAGACTATCAGATTACCTTCTGTTGGGGGAAGGGGAGGGGGAAGGGAGGGATAAATGGTAAAATTCAAAATCTTGCAAAAAATTTGTAGAAACTACTATTGTATATAACTGGAAAACAAGTTATTTATAGACTAAAAAAATTTCATGAACTTATGGGGAGGCTATACAAAACTAAATAATCTCTAAATTAACTAAAATAATGTAGATTAGACAGAGACAAACCAAAGTACATTGAAAGTCAACTTACATAAAAGTACATAGGAGCTAATTCAGAAAAGACATGAGCAGTTAACAAGTGGTATCTTTATTCTCAGGTTAAGTAGGAGGATCTCAAGAGAAGCTGCTCATAGCATGTAGATAAGGGTTCCAGCAAGCTCTCTCCAGTTCTATCATTATTCCCTCCAGGACAGAATCTCCAAAAAAAGTTATTTTTTGATAAAGGAAGGAGGTTCAAATTTAGCGGGACAACTTCTAGAGTCTGGTGATGTTAAATGACTCAGTGTTCAAGCAACAAGCATACTTGTACAAGCCAAGAATGTAAACTGCTCTGGGTGTTTTGGAAAGTTTCCTTGTTACTTCCTGGGTAACTTTGGGTGGATCATTTACTGTTGGAATCATGTCCTGATTTTCCCATAATCAAATTTTTCCCAAACCAAAATTCTTAGGGCTCTAATGAAAAAAAAATTAGGAAAAATGTCCTTTTACAATGTATTATGTATTTTTGATATTTAAATTAGAAGATACATTTCAAGCGTTCCTATTTTTTTATTCAAGGGAAATAGTTCATTACAGTATCTGGTGTTTGAAGATATGGAAGAGACATTTTTCATGATGGTGAGTTTATTGAAATTATTTCCATATGTGAAAATTTCATTATAAATTCTATCACTACCATTTTCTAGTGAAACAGATTCTAACCTATATCAGCCTAATTTAAGGAACAATCCCTAATTATCACACTTGGAGAAACTCCCCTTGAAAAGAATTATGTGATCATAAAGAGCTGCTTGCTCTCCAATTGTGATTTATTACAGAGATATAACATTTTCAAAGAAAAGAAACCAAAAAAAAAGAAAGAAAAGGGATCCACTATGTTGATGACCCTGTTAGCCTGATTAAAATCAGTCATGTTTAGAGATTCCGTAAGAAATCCAGTCATTGGAGCAATTTTGTGATTCCATGATGTAATGGTGAAATTCTTATGTCACTGACATCTTGACAAAGTTTTCAAACTGACAGGATTTGAGGAAGTTCTCACACAAATGAAAAATATTTAATTCCAGAGAGTCTCCAATTTATGAGTATTTAACAAACCCTCCATGAGACTTATTTTGCACAATGCCATATCCAAATTTGTAGGCAAAACTATTAATATCAATCTAATTTTACAATTTCTATAATGAATGACCTAAATGGTTACTCTAAACACTGCTACATTATGGATTAAGTAAATGCCAGTAAATTAATCAGAATTCTGTTTTTTTAATTGCTCAGAATTATTTGTGATTCTGATTTGAACTTCTGTCATTAAAAATGAAAATAATAGAGCAACCAGAAGGAAAAAAGAAGACTGTCTTATGGATTTGAATATGGAATTGAAAAACAAAATTATGGTTCCAAGATGAGTAGGGGATAATGATACACAGTGAGTTTCTAATTTAGGCCATCATTTGATTAAATTTAACTTGGATTTCCATCATTTTAGAAAGGATTCAAATGTCTCATGCAGAAGGAACACTACCTGACAATAGTTGTCATTTAAAAATAAATGATAGGGAGCGGCTAGGTCACGCAGTGGATAAAGCACAGGCCCTGGAGTCAGGAGTACCTGGGTTCAAATCCAGACTCAGACACTTAATAATTACCTAGATGTGTGGCCTTGGGCAAGCCATTTAACCCCACTGCCTAGCAAAAAAAAAAAATAAATGATAAATGATGCTGAAAAAGCACAAAAATAGGCAATTTGTCTTAGCATTTTAAAATGTAACCACACAACTGCAAAGTTGGCACTGAGACAAAACTTACAGGGCAATCCAATTGCAAATGCTTGGCCACAGTGGGAATGTATTCATGTATTGCTCAATGACAATGTTTTAGCCATATCATGGAATCTTATTGTTCTGGGTAGTTCAGTGCCTTTGCACTTCATAGAGATTATCTAACAGTGATATTGAAAATTGCATTTACTTCATTAACTGGGAATTGCCTAAGAAATTTTATCAGATGTTTCAGGTTAAACTCTGCTCTGTGCTGTTCACCCTGTACTAGGCCCCAAAGGAGACAGAAAGACATTTGCTGACATCCTTCCTAAATATCATATTTCTTTTGGTGGGTTCCATCACCTTAGAACCTGTTTAGACGCTTGATTTAAAGCTGTTTATATGACGGAAGCTAGAAAAATCTCAGGGTAGTTCCTGGATTCTCTTTGCCATCTCTCTCTGAATTCTTTTTTTGAAATTTTCAGTTTGGAGAGAAAGGCATATGTCTTATCACGACAGGTAAGATATATGTTCATAAAGTAAAAATAGTTTTTAGGCAAATATGGCATGCCGCACCTACCTACACTTCTGTTCCTCAGGACCTGTTTAGATGGAAAGAGGGATTGAGGCAAAAGCCTTAACCAACGATGCAAATAAGTTTATTTTTTTAGGTTTCTTTTGCAAGGCAAATGGGGTTAAGTAACTTGGCCAAGGCCACACAGCTAGGTAATTATAAACTGTCTGAGATAGAATTTGAACCCAGGTACTCTTGACTCCAAGGCCAGGGCTTTATGCACTGCAACATCTAGCTGCCCTGAAAATAAGTTTATTGATAATTTTAAAAGAATTTCACTTCAAAAATTATTTTCTCACTCTTCTAGGAAAACAGAACATAACTTAACAGAGACCACCAAAGGTCCCAAAAGTCAAATGAGTGGTGACTTTCTTCACATTTTTCTATTCTTGATTTCATTCCATGTACAGTTATCTGAGACATCTTGAGTTTAAACTGGATTTATTTCAAAAATTTTTTTTTTAGGCTTTTGCAAGGCAAATGGGATTAAGTGGCTTGCCCAAGGCCACACAGCTAGGTAATTATTAAGAGTCTGAGACCGGATTTGAACCCAGTTACTACTGATTCCAGGGCTGGGGCTTTATCTACTGTGCAACCTAGCCTCCCCTAGTTCACAGATTATTTACCAATAGCACACTAATCTAGGAAATGATTACTTTGAGGAATTCCCCTCATAAAAAGGATCTTTTGAAATCATTGCTAAACCCCATTCAGGAATAGTAAACAAGGACATTTCATATTTTAGAAATTTCAAGAGATTCCATAGAAGTCTTTTAATGCTATTGAGAGAGGAATTGCTGCTGTAATATTCTTCTGATATTTTTGATCCTAAAACTGTGGTGGGGGGGAGGGTTGCTAAGACACAAAAATTATTTAGCACACAGCTACCATTTTTACATTTTACTTTGCAATTCATTGCTTTAAATCAATTTCAATAGGTATTGAGTTTCGTAGGGCAGAGCCAAGATGGCGACAAGAGAGCAATGTCTCTTAGAAGCTCTCTCATAAAACTTAGAAACAAAGGACTCTAACTAAAGTTTTGAGAGACAGAACCCACAGAGGGACCCAGGGAGGCAGTTCTCTTACCCAAGGTAACCTGGAAAAGAGCAGAAAGGCTCAGCTACCCGGGGTTAGAGGGGCAGCCCGCCGGAGGGGTGGCCTGCATGAGAGAAAGAACTTCAGCCTCCCGGAGGCATCTCCAGGGCACTGGGAGCTGTGGCTCACAGCAGCTGGGGAGTCTCCTGAGGTCCGCCACCCGTGAGCACCAGGCACAAAGTGGGGGAACAGCTGGGGCCCACTGCCAGAGTAAGCACGTGAAGCCCAGCCCTCAGGGCACAAAGCAAGCAAGGTGGTCTTTCGGCAGCACAGATCCAGGAATAGAAGCAGGCAGAGATGGTAAGGTGGAGCCCCCAGGACATGAGCCCATTGAGCTGATGGAGGTGAGTGAAGAGAGACTGCAGAGCTGTGCCCCTCGAACAGGACTCTGGGGCTCTGACCACATTCAGATCCTGATCACAGTCTAGGCCCCCCCATAAACCAGCAGGGCCCCCACCCACCTCAGCCCTGTGGCAGAGGGGAGGGGCACATATGGTCATTCACAGACCAGGAGGGAGGAACCTCACACACTGAGATCCTTGTGGGAGTGTCCCAAAAGCTCAAGAACCCAAAACAGGTTAAAGTTGGGAAAATGAGCAGAGAAACAAGAAGATCATTGAGAAATATTTTGCATGTGAGCCCAAGAAGGATTAAAATACTCAGTCTGAAGATGAGGAAGCACAAGCTCCTGCATCTAAGGACTCCATGAAAAACAGAAACTGGGCTCAGGCTATGACAGAGTCTAAAAAAAGACTTTGAAAATCAAATGAGCGAGTTAGAAGAAAAACTGGGAAAAGAGAGATGCAGGAAAAATATGAAAATGAAGTCAGCAGCTTAGTCAAGCAAATCCAAAAATGCTGAAGAAAATAGCATGCTAAAAACCAGCTTAGGTCAAATGGATAAAACAGTTCAAAAAGTTATTAAGAATGCTTTAAAAGCAAAATTGGCCAGATCGAAAAAGAGATAAGAAAACTCTCTGAGAACAAATCCTTTAGACAAAGAATGGAACTCGGGGGGATTGATGAATTTACCAGAAATCAGGATTCATTACTTCAAAACCAAAAAAAAAAATGAAAAATTAGAATAAAATGTGAAACATCCCATTGAAAAAAACAACTGATATGGAAAACAGACTTAGGAAAGATAATTTAAAAATTATTGGAATACCTGAAAGTCATGATCAGGAAAAGAGCCTTGACATCATTTTCAAAGAATTACTTCAGGAAAATTGTCCTGATATTCTAGAATCAGAGGGGAAAATAGAAATGGAGAGAATCCACCGATCCCCCCAAGAAAGAGATCCCAAAAAACCAACCCCTAGGAATATTATAGCCAAGTTCCAGAACTGCCAAGTCAAAGATAAAATATTACAAGCAGCCAGAAGGACGCAGTTCAAATATCATGGAGCTTCAGTCAGCATCACACAGGACTTAGCAGCAATTACCTTGGAAGCTTGTAGGTTTTGGAATATATCGGCAGGCAAAAGAGCTTAGAATGCAACCGAGTATCAACTACCCAGAAAGGCTGAATATCCTCTTCTGGGGAAAAAGATGGACTTTCAATGAACATGGCAATTTCAAATGTTCCTGTTGGAAGAACAGAAGATATGATCTTCAGATACAGGACTCAGGTGAAGCATGGAAATAGGAGAAGGGGAAAATATGAGGGAGTTAATGAACTGCATGTATTCCTGCATAGAAAAATGACGCTGATGAAACTCATTTGAACCTTCTCAGTTAATAGAGCAGGTAGAGGGAGCTTTCATAGTTGAAGCACAGGATAAAGCTGAATTTGAATATAAAAAGAGGTAAAATTAGTCAATAGAAAAAAGGGAAATGTAATAGGAGAAAGAAAAAGGAGAGGGGAATAGGCCAAGATATTTCATATAAGATTTTTATTACAATGAGCTATTGCAATGATATGAAGACGGGAAGGCAAGGGGGAATGAGGGAAACTTTGCTCTCATCAGAGGTGGCTAGGAGATGACATAGCATATATACTCAATGGGGTATAGACATCTGGAGTAAGAAGCAAAGGGGGTCAAGGGGGAAAGGTGGGATGTGAGTGATGGAGGAGAGGATGGACCATGGGGGGAGAGTGGTTAGATATAACACATTTTCCTTTTTACTTGTAGAAAGGGGTTGGAATTGGATGGCCTGTCCAGATCCATAGGGCGAGGTGGACGCTGGTCCTAAGGGGTAGTAGCGGGGCTCAAGGCCTCTTGGCCACAGGACCAAAGATCTGTCTGTTGAGCCCCTCAGCTACCCTACAGCAGAGTCAGAGTGAAAGGAAAGAGAAAATATAGTACACGGTAGTGGAGAAATACGGAAGGAGGGAGTTGCGATCAGCAATGGCAATGGTGTAAAAATTTGGAAGTTTTGTGATGGACTTATCATAAAGTGATCCAACTGCAACAGAGTTGTTGGTATTGGAACAAAGACTGAAGCACATTTTTTATTATTTGGGCGGGGTGCGGGGCAAATGGGGCTGGGTGGCCTGCCTGGAGTCGCATAGCAAGGTGATCTTCGGGTGTCTGAGGCCAGAATCAAACCCGGGTGCTCCTGGCTCAAGGGCCAATGCTCTGTCCACCACCCAGCCACCCCTATTATTACTATTTTATTTTATTTCATGTATTGTTTTCTTTTTCTTTTCTTTTTCTTTTTTTTTTGGTTTTTGCAGGGCATTGGGGTTGGGGTGGCTTGCATGACAAACGGTTGGGTGATTGTTGGGTGTATAGGACTGGATATGGCTTTTGAGTACTCCTGGCTCCAGGGCTGGAGTCCTGTCCATTGTGCCACCTGGCCATACCTACAATTATTACTATTATTTTTTTAATTTTAAGTATTTTCTCTCGCCTTTACTTTATTGCTCAAGCGAGTCTATATTTTGTGGGAGGAGGTGGTATTCTGTTTACTCTTAAACAAGAACATTTTATGAATGTATAAAAAACATTTGTACAAAAAGAGAATATAAAATAAAACATAAAAAAGGACTTTTGTAACTTACTGAAGGAAATGTTTTCCATAGCATGATAAGTTTAAAAAATATTTCACATAGGTTTATTGACTTTCAACAGAATAAAAATGTGATTTACATAATTATGACAGAAAAATTTAACTTTTTGCTCCTATAATCTTTGAGAATTGCCTTTAATTGTCTTATTACACAGGAGAATTGAAAAGTCATCCACTTGGCAATATAAAGGGTTGTAAAGGCTTTACAAATATCAAAACTCATCTTGATGGAGAGCTTTAGGATTATGTTGAGAACTTACCATAGATAATCTTACAGGGTTTTCACAACAACCCTGGTGTGATACTATTCTTAGCTCTATTTTATAGATGTGGAAAGAACCTGAAAACAAGGTCAAATGACTTGGCCATGTTGATAAATCTATTAAGTGTTTGAGGCAGATTAGAAATCAAAGTGATAAGATTTTTTTCAATTCAGTTATTACATTATGTACAGTGCACCTAGATGGCTTTTTATATAATCTCAGTGACCAAAACTACCAGCAATAAAGTCCTTATTTTCATTATTTTTTCTTCACAGACACTTGTTGTGAAATGATAATATTCCATTCCAGCGGGAAGATGAAATGAAAATACTTTTGTTTGAATAGCAAGTTGGCTTAGTGGATGAAGCGCTGGTCCTGAGATAGGAAGAATCATTTTTGCAAGTTGAAATGATAAAAAATAGCACCTAGAGAAGCAATTATATAAAACAGTAAACAAACATAGTATTAGCTACTTTGGGGCAAATTGTGTATCTTTTTAAAAAAATTTTAAGATACTTAGCACCTCTGTCAGTGTAGATATTTAATATGATTTAAAAATTCATCATTATTCAAAGGAAGAAAAGCAAACAGTAATAAATAGCTCACCTAAAACATTTTTAGATTTTTTGATATTACATACAAAGTACTATATATATGAATTACTGCTCAGTATTACAGTGAGTTAGGGGCCCTGCCTGGCCTAATGGTTGCAAAATACTTTGTCTGCATGAGTGGAAAAAAGTACAGTTGAAAATATCTCCATTTATTCAAGAGAAAGGCAAATCATAAGAAATGTCTAGGCTTATAGAATTGCCTAGCTATTTTGTCACATTTTAATATATTGTATTTAAACTCTTTGTGTTTATGATTTATACCTCCTGAAAGACAAGTTGAGTTTTCTTTGTCGGAATTAATATTTAGGATTGCATATAGCAAGAAGGAAGCAGATCTTCATCCGCCTCAAAGGTGAGATTTCAATTTTGTCTTTAATGTTATTCTAATTTGATTGGGAATGAGAATGGAGACATGTTGAACTGATCCTTTCAGAAAGTGAACAAAGTGTTGGTGAAAAAACGATCTTTTCCATATATTTATCAATTTAAATCTAAAATTTCATTTGAAAATGTTTTTACTCCCCCTAGATCAGCCAATTCTTGGCTTTTGCATAAGAGCAAGGATGATTGTGCATTCCTATTGAGTGCTGACATCACATTCTTTTTATTCTTGCTGATTTATTTCTTTGGATAGTTATCTGAGAAAACATGAAATAAAAGCAGTTTTAGCACAGTAAGTTATTTTCCAATAGCATGGATACAATCAAACCATTGTTACCAGTTTAGGAACAGTAAACAGGACTAACCATGATTTGAAATGTCCAAAAAGATCGCACAAGAGTCTTTTAATGCAGCTGACAACATAAATCACTGCTATAAAACACTTTTGAACTTTGTGCTCCAAAAATATTGCAAATGGGATCATGGAAAAGTCCAAATCAAGGACGAGATAAACAAGAGACTTTATGTCACCCAGAAAAATGATAAAGTATAGCATAAAATTAATAGGATAGTAGCTACTTCGAAAGTGATGGTGTAATCTAATTTTATTTTTCTTTACTGAGCACTTTGATGGTCAGTGTAAATGCCACTTTTACATAAAAAAATTTTAATGAAACTGACACTATTCATACGAATTAATGATAATTTTTGTGAGAGCCAGTGAACTTGGGTTGAGGGATAGAGGGTATAACATTCTGAGACTGCACGAGAATGTCAAATCATAAGAAATCTCTGGCCCTACAGAATTGCCTAGCTTTATCCTTTCATTTTAATTGTTTTGTGTATATACTTTAATTTCTTTGTATTTATGACTTATAGCTCCTGAGAGAAAAATATTTAGTTTTTTCTTTCCCAGCTACCTGGTGAGGGCTGTAGCATTAGAAGGTGACTTTCCAATTTTACCAATAATGTTATTAGAATTAGATTTGGAGTGAGAACTGAGAAACAGTGAATAGATCCTTTCTAAAAGTGAACAAAGTGTAAATAAAAAATTATGTCCATAATATTATGTCTTATAATTTACCTTTCCAAGTGACATTGAACAAGGCATTTAATATCTGAATGGCTACTGATTCTAAGTTGGAAGTGAATCAGATCATCTATGCATGACTGTCATTAAAAGGCCTATCACACTCAATTTAACAATCACTCACTCTCATTTTAGGGTATAATTGTCTGCACTTTATGGTACATTTATTGAAAATGTATGAAAACTGTAGCGATAGTAACTAGTTTAGAGTATCTCTTGGTAGGAAAAACTTATGAGACTAGTAGGGTTTAGTCTTATTCTTGATTGAGGACAAAAGTCAAGAATAATTTGGCAATAGATCTCTATCTGCAAGGTATTACTACAAATCTCACTAAAGAAATGTTTTAGGGAAATAGAAACTTATGAAATTCACAGTATTTAAGGATATTCTTTTGTTCACTTCAATAATTACTCACAATTTGCCATACTCAACAATAATACTATCAAGTTTTCCATAATATGTTCATATTCAATAAATGCTTTTGTATTTCTTCAAAGTCAACTTCACTGAGTTTGCTTTCTCAAGATTGCTAAACTGAGAAAAGCATAAAAACATTTATACATATTATATAAAATATATAATAAGCATGGTGAGAGAAGGAAAGATTCATTTTCCTTTTCTATTCTGTATTTGATATGGCATTGAGAATGGTTCAGTTCACTGGGCCTCAAGGAATGAGGCCTCTTCCACACCTCATCCTTCTTTTCTTCCCTACCTTGCATTGATTACTTGATCAACCTACAACAGGTTTCTTATTTGTAAGATTTAATATTGAAGCTGTCAAGTCCTCCAAAATCGTGACCGTGACTCCTTGGAATTGAAATTATTTTATGATTTCATGCATTATTTTTTCTGTGACCTATAATTCTAGAATTTGGGTACCATATTCTTGGAGATTTCACTTTAGGATCATTATTAGGTGGTGATTGGCAATTCTTTTCAATTATGATTTTACTCTTTTGTTTTATGATATCAGGAAAGTTTTCCTTGTTCATTTATTTAAGATTTTTGCAACGCAATGAGTTTAAGTGGCTTGCCCAAAGCCACACAGCTAGGTAGTTCTTAAGTTTTTGAGGCTGGGTTTGAATTCAGGTACTCCTGACTCCAGGGCCAGTGCTGTATCCACTGCACCACCTAGCCACAACTCCTTGTTCATTTCTTGAAACATGTTATTCAGACTCCTTGCTTTCTGCTTACTAGTAACACAATTCTTAAATTATCTCTCCTTGATCTATTTTCCCATTCAATTATTTTACATTTTCATCTATTTCTTTCTTTCGTTCTTTCTTTCAACTTTGTTTGAATGCTTCTTGATTGATCAGAGAGCCATTATCTTGCAAGTACCCAGTTGTCCTTTTTCAAGTAATCATTTTCTTCAGTTAGATTTTGTATTTCCCTTTCAATTTAGTCATTTTTTTAAAGGAGTTGCTTTCTTCAGTGCACATTTTTCTCCATTTGGACAATTCTTTTATTTAAAGAATAATTTTCATCATTTATTTATCCAAATTTATTCTTGATGGAGTTGATTTCTTCACTAAATGCCTTCTTGCCCACTCTGTCTACTCCATTTGTGGGATTCAGGCAATTCACAATGATTTGGCAGAAGCGATACCTAATTCTACCTTGAATTCAGTGAACTGGTTGTTAATTGGTTTTCTCCACAGTGGTGGGATTCAGTCAGTTGGCTCCAGTTCAGCAGAACTGATTACCTAATCTGAACCTGCCCTTCTGTGAACTGGTTGTTTATTCACATCCCACCATTGTTGACTCCCCTGTCTTGCATAATTTTTCCCCCAATGTTTCTACTTGCTATTTAAAGTTCATGAACTTTTCCAAGAGGACTTTTGGAATGTGAGAACAATTCATATTCCCCTGTGGAATTTCACTTCTAGGCCTTTTTCCACTTTTCTCTTCTGTAGAGTTGTTTTGATCTTCCTTATTGCAATAATAGTTGTCTATTATAGTCATGGCTTCTTTTCTGTCTCTTACTCATTAAGACGAGTTTATGGTTTTGAACTCTATTTCTTGGCCAGAGGGACACTGTCCAAAGCTTTTCACTCAGAGATTTACTGGCCTGCTCATGGAATTTTGGAATTGTGGCCTCAGGTGCTAGCAGCTTACACTGTGTCTTACAGTAGCTGAGCATAGTCCTACTGGCTGGGTTGGGCATCTGACACTTGTGATTTACTTTCTATGATGAGACTGAAAGTCTCACATTTGACCTGAAGTCTTGTAGCCTGGTGAATCTGGATCTAGGAGCCTCAACTACTGATTTCTTCTGTGCTTGAGAGGCTCCTGTTTTCTATAGCTAGAACCTTTCTGAGCTGGTTACTGCTTCCCTGTACTGGGTGCTCATCTTTCCTGAAGTCCTTCTCAAATATAACTGAGATATGTGTCACTCTTTTCTGGGTTCTGTCACTCCAGAATATATTGAGAGCTTTGATTTACAGTTGTTTCTCTGGGAAACTATGAAGACCTCAAGGAAGTTCTTAGCTTCTCTCTGCCATATTTCCTGGAATTCCTTGAAAATCCCAAGTTTGGAGCAAAGGACAACACTCATGGCAGGTGAGAAATCTGTTCAGAAAGTCAAAATAGCTTTGTATTTCAATTCCTCTTCCAGGGCCTGTTTAAATGGAAAGAATGATCAATGTTAAGGTATTGTGCAAAGTTACTTATCATTTTAAAATTAGAATTTCACTTCAAACTTTTTTACTCAACTCTTCTAGGACCACTGATTTAGGGTCAGTATTAGAGAGAGAAGAAAATTCTGGAGATATGAGGGGTAAGATGACTTTCTTTTTGTTCTTGCTGATTTTGTTTTAGCTACTTAGATTATTTACCAATAGCAGCCTAATCTAGAGAATCATGTCATTGAGGATTCCCTTTGTAAAAAAGAATACTACAAGAAGAGGGGAGTTTGCTAAGTCACAATGGCAAAAATCATCTTCAGCGAAGCTAACAATTTTCTTTTTGCTGGGTATTTTAGTGCTTTAAATTATCTATGATAAAACCTACCGGAAAGAGAATTTTTTTTAGATTTTTGCAAGGCAATGGGGTTATGTGGCTTGCCCAAGGCCACATGTCTGAGACTGGATTTGGAGCCAGGTACTCCTGACTCCAGGGCTGGTGCTTTATCCACTGCGCCACCTAGCCACCCAAGAGAATGGTTTTTTAAAGCATCATAAGACTGCATATTATGGCCTTAGTCCTCCAAAGTCAATGTCTTATACATGTTTTCCTGAAGTTATTTTAAGAAGGGTTTTAAACCCTCTGAAAATAATCATAGCTAAGCTTCATACACAGTGTACAGTTTGCTAAAAGCTTTATAGAAGTCACCTTACTAAGTTACCAAAACAACTGTTATGATACTATGCTCACCCCTATTTTAAAGATGTGGAATGACCCTGAAAAAAGGGCCAAGGGACCTGGCTTTATTAGCACAGCTATTAAATTTCTGAGGAAGATCAGAATTCTGGACAATAAGCCTTACTCACTTTAGAGTCAACACGCTATGTACTAGGCAACCAAGATGTCTTTCTCTATATAATCCAACTGACCCAAACTACCAGCAGTAAAATCTTCCTTTCATTTCTTCTTTGTCATATAGCAACTTGATGTCCAATGATATATCCTGAACATTCCTCTCTAGGTAGAAGATGGAATACTAATGAGTATGCTTTTTTGTGAACAGGTGGTACAGTCTACAGTAGATAAATTGCTGTCCTTGAAAACTGGATTACTGTTACCAGTGTGACACTGGCCAAGTCACTTAAGCCTTGTTGCCTCAGTTCCTCTTCTGTACATGATTTGGACAAGGAAATGGCAAAGAGTCAGAAACATGTTGAATATTTAGCACAATAACATACTTTTCTAATCACATAAGAAAGCAACTATTTGCAGCTTTAAACAAGTAAAATAATAGCTATCCTTGGGGCAAATGATGAGTCCTTTTCCATTTTTGCTAATTTGGCACCCCTGGCAGTCTATATATTTTATCTTTTTATGGAATTGCTCAGTATCTGTTGTGGCAATTACATTGAAAAGTTTTAGAATTCACATCGTTTTTGTATTAGGGGTTTTTATGTAACTGACATTACTCATATGAATTGATAAATTTTGATGGGAGGCAAGAACTGGATACTAATGCTTAAGGGTTGCAAAATCTATGACTTCATAAGTGGAAGAAAAGTCCACGTTCTCTACTGGGCAATCATAATAATCTTGCGGACTTAATGAATTTTCAAGTTCTATAGTGTCAGATAAAGTCAAAACTTTATACTGCTTAGTGCCTTGTGTCTAAACTTTGATACTCTTTGTAGACCAAACGGATATAGGATTCATCACTCCTGCTACAAAAGGAACACTAAATGTGAAAGAAGCAGTTTACAGACTCACTTGGTAACCTACTTTTGCAAATCACTAAATCAGAATAAGCTTTGTAGTGAGGATCAGGATAATTTAAATAGATTTACCATAGAAATCATCCATCTTCAGATTTGTTGGCTTGTTTCAATAACAACAAAGCACTCTCTTGAGTTGTGAACTATTTTATTTGCACTAATGTGGGGATAAAAACATGCTAACTCTTTTTAGCATTTTTATGGCAAGGGCCGGTGCTCTATCCACTATACCACCCAGCCACCTATGATAGTCTTTGTACTTCAAGGAGAGTATCAATTTTCTACTTCTACATCTGAGACAATGTGTTTGGACACACCTAACTTGGGCTAAATGAACTATTATTGTAATATCCCTAGCCTTATCCTGTAAATCTTTCCCTGCCTTACTATGGCTGATGATATGGTCTGTTGATAAATCCCAGGCTTACCTTTGCAGACTTCTTTGGCAAAAGACATGCTTCAGGCAAGTAGAGAAATCTTTTTTAAAAAAGGGACGGGTAGGTAAGTAGGCGTAGACACAAATCCATAAATGCCTTTAGACTCTTTTCAGCATAGTAAATTTTTCTCTGAAGTCAATGAAAGAAAGTTATACTATTATGTTTTTTTCTTTAGAAATAGTTATGTCTCTATTGATTTTCATTCCTTATTTAAATAACTTGTTGCATTACATACTTTGCTCTAATTGTGATGAATGAGATTCCACCTTAAACAAATTAGACAATTATGATAGTCATAAATGGGTTTGGTCATTGAATCTCTCTGGTGCTCAGTTCTTAAAATATCAAATAATTAGTAGGAGTAAACGATCTCTGTATTTACCTCAACTATAAATTAGGTGCAGAATCTTTATGGTAATATTATCTGGTGGGGTGGCTAAGTGGAGCAGTGGATAGAGTACAGGCCTTAGAGTCAGGAGGACCTGAGTTCAACTCCGGCCTCAGACACTTAATTATCTAGCTGTGTGGCCTTGGGCAAGCCACTTATGCCCATTGCCTTGCAAAAACCAAAAAATAAAAAAATGATAAAACATTATCTGGGAATCATTTACTGTATTTACATGTCTGTTTCCATATATATGTGTATATATATGATCTTTTCTTTTGCTGTCCTACCTATAGCTAGACAATTGAGCGACTCATTCCCTCTCATCACTGCAGATGAGATTAATGTATATAACCAAAAAAAGTAAAAAGTTTGGGTACAAAGACTTAATAAGATTTTTGGATGGAGCTGCCATGCTCTAAAATCTTTAATGTGGCAACAAGTTAGGTAGTAGAACTAGTAGGCTAGCAAAAGTGTACGGAATCAAGGTTAAGGAAGGGATCAGTGAGACAACCTGTGGCATCTTCTTTATTCAGGGCAGGAGAAAGGAGTGCCTTATGGTCCGAGGAGGGTACCTAGATAGGTCCTAGAATTCTGACCAGTGTTTCACTATGAATTCATGATTCCTTTGGTTATTCCATTTAGGGCAGCTCAAGAAACCAATATGAAATTCGCTGGAGGCGTAGGACTGTCTTCAAAACGAAAGTC
This sequence comes from Macrotis lagotis, assembly GCF_037893015.1. Taxonomy (NCBI): domain Eukaryota; kingdom Metazoa; phylum Chordata; class Mammalia; order Peramelemorphia; family Peramelidae; genus Macrotis; species Macrotis lagotis. Next base: position 460,433,050 of record NC_133658.1, read on the forward strand.
AGGCATATGATAGTGCTTTCCAACTTCTCTCATTGCCAGACAGGATTTTCTTAGGGATGAGCATGAAATAATTAGAAATTGAAGGCATGCCCTTCCATTAAAGAATGGCTGATTAAATTGTGGTATATGAAGGTTAAGGGAAAAAGAAACGAGACAGATTTCAGAAAAACCTGGATAGACTTACAGAATAAGCAGGACACAGATACTATTATACACATCCAGTTATGGAATTTATGGGCTGTGAATGCAGATCAAAGCCTACATTTTCACTGTGCATTGTGTGTGTCTGTGTGTGTCTATGTGTTTGTGTGTGTATGTGTGTATATGTCTGTGTTTATGTGTATGTTAATGTGTCTATGTGTTATGTATGTGCATGTGTATGTGTGTATTGTGTGTGTCTGTGTGTATGTGTGTCTGTGTGTATGGGTGTGTATGTGTGTGTTTCTGCTTCTGATCAATTTCTCCTTTCCCATCTCTAAGTACCATGACATAATATGATTGCACATATTAAAACCTAGATCAAATTGCTTATCATTATAGTAAAAGGGGAGGGTGAAGGACAAATATTTGGAATTCAAAATCTTATCACACTGAATGCTAAAAATTATATCTACATATAATTCAAAAGAATAAAATACTATTTTTGAAGAGATTGCCTTGGCAGGAAAATAGGGCATAGGGCTTAGGGATAAGTCTGAGACAGCTCCCTGAGATGAAAAGTAAGATTGCAAAGAATAATAAAACATTTTTTATGGATATATTGTTTCCAACAGTCGCTATCAATTGAATTTCTCTTCCAACGACTGTTGTGGAAAGAATGATCTAGTAGATTCCTTTCCCAATGTTTTGTTTTACTATTCTAGGAATGTCACATTATCCCCAATACCAGAAGCTAATGAAGATTCAGTGTCTAATATGAGTGGTGAGTTTCAGGATTTCTTTCTATATAGTCATTGGAGGAATATTCAGATTTAAACGAAATTAAGTGCTATTTCATCAATTGCAGCATAAGCTAGATGTCAAAAAGATATTCTTTGAAGAATTCTTCTTGTGAAAAGAGTAATGCCAAATAATTGCTAATTCCCAACTTAGGAAGAATAAACAAGGACACTTTCAAAGGACTCCACAAGAGTCGCTGTTACAGTAACATTTGGAGCTTTGCTTATTGGTTATTTGGTTATTCGTAGATGCCAAAATAACCTAGCACCAATTTAGCAAGTGTATTGTTAGGCCCCCTTTGATATGCATTAAGTAGAATTTTGCAGATATGTAATCAAATTAATTCATCATTTGGTTGGAAAATTGAATGATAAATATTTGCTTAATTGATTTTAATTCATAATGGGAAGAAAGTTCTGAGTTATGAAATGATAACTACATTTGGATGTTTAACATCTTTTTACTTTGGGAATGATTTTGAATTGTCTTATTAATCATGAAAATTGTTGTGGAAGAAGTAAAGAGAAACTGTAAAAATCTTGGATAATAATTATAGCTAACACTAATATAGAGCTTTAAGGTTTGCCAAGAATTTTATACGTTATTTTCCTCCATTAGCACACTAACTCTGATGTGATTCCAATCTTACCCTGGTTTTGTAGGTGTGGAAAGAAGTTGAGAGAAGCCAAATGACTTGTCCCTGGTCATACAGCTAGTTAAATGTCTGAGGCTGGATTTGAACCTAGAGATACCTAACACTCATTCTAGTGGTTACTGTACTTGGATCTCAGGAAGAATAACTTTTATTTGGGGTGAATTTGTGTTAATATAATTTGCAATCCATAATTGTTGATCTATGAAATGGTCCAAATTTCTCCGCCAGTTATGAGATAGATGATAAGTTTTACGTAAAGAAGGTGGTGAAACTTGGATCCCATCCTGGGGGCTCTCACTTAACTGCATTCATGTTTCATGATTGTGAATTTACAGAGTTCTCCTTAAGGGATTAACTACCCAGGTAGCTGAGCCTGGGTCTTCTTGAGTCACTACTAGTAAATAACAACCTGAGTCCAAGCCATGCACCTCCCTGCCTGACATTTCTAAGGAGGCTTATGCTGAGCCTCTTTCTGATAACTTCATGGAATTGGTTTCAGCTCACTTTTGCTAGCCAATTAATGTGGTTTTTTTTTTTTTGCTGACCCAAGCTTTCTTGGTGTTCAGCTACCACTGAAGAGAGGCCAAAGGCAGTCTTGATGTCCATCCCTTCTTCTTAGTATCAGGAGAAAGGTGCTAGGTTAGAATTCACTCATTCAGCCACATAAGTGAAAGCCAGCCCTTGTGGGCAAGCTGTCTCTAAAAAATACTATGTGGAATTTTTAGTGTTTCACTCACATTGTTATTCTTACCCTCAGTGTAAATAATGAAAAAAAAAATGCCATACAAGGGAAAACCAATAAAGAGAAGCATGTCTTTCTTCGTCCTCTAAGATATTTGTGCATAATAACAAAATTATTCTACTGAACAAGACAATTTTCCATTTTACCCTGGTTCTTTGTTGACCATAGAAACTTTTGCTTCAGTGTGCTTGTCGTGTCATTCTCATGGGAACCAAAATGATCTACAGTCCAGATAATTCAAAGATAAGATTTTCTTAGTTAGGGTATAAACATATCACCCAATAGTCTCCCTCTAATTCTCTCAGTGGAGAACATTTGCACCCTGTGTCTCCTGTATCCTGTCTCTCCTCTGCCTTTTTCATAAGAAGGGTATACTTAGGGGTGTCACACTTACAAGGGGAGGTTACAAAAATAGATCCCCAACTCCACACCGTATAAAAAGGTGAGAAATAGTAGAGAATAAGTAACTGGTCCAGTGTCTCTCCTCTCTTGTCTTCTCTCCTGGAGACATCAGATGTCCTTCTGCATCTTCTGAATCTGTGCTAAAAAGTCCTCTCCAGCTCAAATGACTAGTTGAGACTTTGTCTTCTGGTAAAGAATCTGCTTAACATTTTACTCAGATCAAAACACATGTTTTCTTCACGAGACAATTATTACAATTTACAATCCCTTTATTGCCATATTGATGCACACACCTCACTTTAACACAATAAACCTTCCTTAGTATTTTACTATATGAGCAAACTCCCAATGAGAATTGTCATACTGTCTTGAGCTTGTAACATACATTCAACAATCATCTTAGTTCAGAGTACCCAGAATATGGTTTAAAATAAAACGATCTTGGCTTTTTTCTCTTATTACAATAATGGCTCAAATATTCTTAACGAAAATGAAATTTTTTAAAATATTCCCAAATAACCATTCGTTTTCTTTTTCCTGGTATACTTATCTGACTCACATTCCTTTCTTTAGGCTAGGCTTTAAAACTAATTATCCTATCCTAAGAATTTCCTATTCTTCTTCTTACCTAAATATCCCTTCTAAAAATTGAAGAAACTTAATTCCTATCTTAACATGTAGCTTTTAGCAGGTGTCAGAGCCACATGTAACACACCTAACCTATAGAGATAGGATAGCTAGGGGGCTATTATATGCAATTCAACTAAAACTTCTTTTTCTGTTTTGCTTAGTGGCCATAAAGATCCAGGACATGAAGATCCAGGACATGAAAGGAAAATTCTCTTAAAGGTATAGAATATTGAATATCAGTGTCCAAGCAGAGGTCGTGTGGGTAGTCAAATGTTTCAGGCCACATTTATTCTTCCAGGTGAGACATTATCCAAATGTCATTCTGGGGAAATCATTTCAAAGGGTTCCAAAGTTCAGGCCATACTGAGAAGTTACCCCTTTGGCTGCACATCACATTCACCTGATATCTTGGCTCCCTTGGCTGCAAGAACAAGACATTTACCCAGTAGCATTTCATTTTGATGACTGCCCTGGTATCAGATATAAAAAGAAAATTGATTAAAAGTCCAGTGATCTAAAATAATTGTTTTACCTAATTAGATATCCAAGTGAATCTAATTCACAATTTAGCTAGGGAGCGTCACAATCAATCAGCTCCCTTCCTTACACATATATATCATGTATTCAACATGTATCTACTCTCAGTGTCCCTGTCATCAGAATACATTAAATAGGATTATTTTCTAAACATTCAAAACGCAGTCAAGTTCTATTAGTATCGAGCATTCGTTCAGAAATTTTAGCTGTAAACGCAGGACCATTAACTGACCTGATTCCTAGCAGGAGATCAAATTGGGGAGGGGCTCATTTAGAATTTTTTAAACTACTTCCAAAGCAGCTGTTTCATTAGCTTCTACCCATTCTGAAAAGGTGTCAACAAAAACGAAGAGATACTCAAAACTTGTTGCAGGCGTTTTCATGCAGGGGTTTTTACTGTCTCTATTATAGTTTTTGAGATAAGAAATTTTCTGTCAATTCTCCACCATCCTCCTGCTGCTGCCATCTTCTCCCCTTTTTGTACAGCAAAGGAATCTTCCAAGGGGGGAGTAGGGTGGGTCAGGGGGAAAGGGAGACAGAAAAGGATATTTCCATTTAGGAATGTTCATTACCTTCCCTACTCTTGTATTCCACACTTTTGATCTAGCAAAGGCATCTTCCAAGGGGGAACAGACAGGACCTGGTGACAGGGGTGGGCAGATGGGGTTTGGGAATTCAGGGGATGAGATCTCTAAGTTTAACAAAAATGTAACACATTATGAACTAGATTTCACAAAATAATCTTTCTGTTATTACAGTTATAGCTGGACCTAGAGATCTAGAGCAAGTTCCAACACATCATGTAAAATTTCAGGGAGCCCATAGGGTCATGGTTTGATAATTTCTCGCATTAACAATCATTGATTTCAGTTTTGACATCCTTACATTAAAATAGTTCATATTTCCAAAAGCGGATCACATGTTTTACAACACCCTTCAATCTTACTTATGAAGTCACCTAATTATGGTTACATAATTTTTAATTTCCTAATCATTTTCCAAAGCCCCTCATATTTATTCAATATCATTGGAAAGGGTATCTTGCAGTTAAGATATAATGTAAACATTAAATTCTTAACCTACATGAAACATAACACGCTGACTTCTCATTCTCTTAAAAGTAAAATAAAACAACAGGTTCTCTTAAAGTTAACTTTATAATTATCACTTACATGCAAATCACTTTTGAATTTTTGCTTTATAAGCTTATTTTATCTCTTCTTCAAAATATATTCCTATTTCAAAGAAAATAAGATCCTCTATCAATGTTAGTGTTACACAATAATTTCAAAAGCCCAATGTACACTTATTACCTATGACAGTGTTACATCTATAAGTATAATTTCCTCTTTTAAGCAGATAGTAAATAAGCTACATTTATCTCACATATCAATATTCCCTTCCACAAACAAGAGGTGACAAACAAAGCCTTTCACAAATTTTCTGGGCCAAAAGACCTCTAGAACCCATTAGCAAGGTATTCTCTAGTTTTTTTTCTCATAACAGATCTTTAAAAATGTGATTTCAATGCATTCATAGTTTGTTTTTACTAAACAATTTTAAAGTCTCAAAAAGTATAGCTTAAATTGTTCTAATACAAAGTTTACTAATTGTACACAGTATATTTCAATTACATGTATGTTTTCTTTACTCCCTGAAACTTTAAAAGACAAAGAATTCTTAAGACCAATTGTTGCTAAAATATCCCTTATGACAAGTTTTCTTTATACTTCTCTTAAATTCCAAAAGTCATATTCAAATTATCCTTAAATCATTTTCTTTTCAAAAGCCTAAAAAGTTTGCAAATTCTTATTATTTTTATCAGGACAACTCTACGTTCGCAATGCTCTCACTTATAAGAGCTTTCTATATTCACTGACCAACATTTCTTAATATTAGAATATCCTCCTGGGAATTGGAGATTCCCCACAATTTGAGATATCAAAGTAATACGTACTAATTCATTACCTTTACTGTTTATCATTACTCACTAACTCCAGATTTTTCCCAAATACATGAACTACATTCCAATCAGTGTATTAGCTTCCCTTTGTTTAGTTATTTTATTCTAAAGCTAATTCACAAGTCTGTCCTTACTCCCACGACTCTGGAGGGGCCATAAAACATCAGAAACCAAATTCAAACATATTTTTTACAAACTCCTTAATTCAATTTACATGTATCTTTAGATTAGCACATTATAGGATCAACAATAACATAATAAAATTATCATTTACCAAGCAATTGCCTTCATATCAAACTTTTCACTTTACAGGGTTTATTTACTTTTCCAATCACTTCATTGCCAAACATTGCACAAAGTGCCAATTTAATGCACTTTTTAAATCACCCCAACCTCATATAAACACATATCTCCCTACAGACTGATAACTCTATACTTTCTTCTTTTCTTACAATGATTTGTAAACCATTTTTCAAAGTTCCCAAAATCCACCTTTTGTATGCATGGTCAATTTCCATGCTTGACAATTGTTTCCAAAACCCTGATTTTCCCCATGTCTGAATTTTCTTTCAAGTTCTTTCCAAACCTCTGACTATATAGAGCTCACAGTTTCCCTCAATATCCTGTTCTACCATTCTTTTTCATTAGCTCTTCTTGACTGTAATTCATACTATCCTGAACTAGAGTCGCATAGCTTATAGAGTCATATAAACAGCAGGTATGATTCCACTTTTCACAGTACCTTTTCCATTCTAAGGTTTTAAAATTTAACATTTCTTGATTATAACTGCTAGCATCCTGGAGAAGGCAATCATTCACAAATCTCTTAGCCTAATTAGAGTATTTCCTGCCCCCTTCCTTCAAATAGAGTAAATTGAATAACTTTTATAAAGAGACTGTCCAAGATTCTTTCTGCGGGGGGGGTGGGGGTGGGGGTTGATCTTCTATTTGTTAAATCCTTAACATGTCCCATAATTTTCTGTAATAACTAACAAATCTGAATCTATATTGATAAGCTCCTAAAGCTCTAATGATGCCATATCATTGTGGAAAAAGATTAACTATTTAGTTTCCCCTACATTGGCATATCTTGGTAACCACATTATACACTTTAGGATTAACCTGACTCTCTTGTCTTTCAGAAATTTATTTTCCCTATTTTCAAATTAAAATAGCATATCTTTCTATGATTTATTTGTTTAACATATTTGGTAATATTTGCTATCTCTTTCCTGTTTCTTTAACTTAAAAATAAGGTTCCTTTTAACTCTCCTAATTTTTCCTGAAGTAACTCTCTTTCCTGAAAGGGGGAGGGAGGGGGAAACACTCTGGCAGCACAGAATCACAGAGAATGGGGAAGAGAAGGGAACAAAAAAAGGAATATTCGGGGGTGGTGGTGAGAAGGTTGGCCTCAGTCAATTTAACACAAAACCCATTCCTTTTTAAATATTTTTTTTAAACACTTGTGGAAGAGCCCAAGAGACAATGCAGGAGTGAGGAGGGAGGGATCATATTACCCATTGTAATGCAGGCAGAAAGCAGGCTCAAGGGGTGAGCCAGTGAAGGCTTAGAAGTCTAAAAAATCTAGATGCCTGAAATAACAAAGAGCAGCAATTGAAATGACACAATCCAAGGAAATTTTTAAGGGAACTTTTCTCATTTAATAAATCAATACAAACAGCAAAACACACAAGTAAATAGACAATCTAAACAAATAAAGATAGATGAGGCACAAGCACAGATTACACAAACACAACAGAAGTTTCCAAATTGACAATCTCAACACATATCAACAAATACGGGCCAATGACAAATTCCTGATGTATCAGGAATGCCATGAGGGGAGATTTTCGTGTCGCATCTGACAATCTCTCCCAAAGGCCGACCAAATATGTTCCTTTCTATCACAAGGAACATCCAAAAGAGGGGACCTGAACATCATGTCTGATATGGAATTCCCTTGCAACCAAATGTCTAGGCCCAGAACCATAACAAGCTTACCACCAGAGGTATAACAAGAACTCCATTCAGGCTGAATGGGGGATTGCAAACAAGGAGAGGTTCATGCTAAGACTTTGAGTATCTAGTCCTGGGGCCCTGGGACATCATCAGGGGCTGGCTCCCTCGGAAAGGGAAAGACAGTCCATTTTAACCTAAAATTGAGGCTCCAGTGTTCCCCTGGGGTGACACAAAAAACTAAGATCTCTCTGGGGCCTCCAAATGCTGAACCCAAAGTGCGAGACAGAGACCCAAATTTGATAAATTTGGAGAGCTTTAATTTCCCAGGGACTTCCTGGGAATGAAGAGTACCCAAGTAAGACAATACCTGAGTCTTCAGAGGATAGGGTTTTTATAGTGTTTTAAGGGGAGGGGGTACTGAGAGCAAGCAGGATACGGAAGCAAAGACAGCAATTAGATATACTTTCTTGTCATACCACTACAAGCATATGTAAACATATGGTTCAATATGAATGGGGGAGTAGACAGAATGTGAAAGGGTCTGGGTCTTTGAGTTATGTCTGAGCATGTTTCCTGAGATGGAGGGAGTCACATATTCATGGGCTTCCAACAGGTTTGAGGGGGTGATATTTACTATCTTAGGGTTCCAGCCACATCTGGGCAAGGGGAGGCAGTCCTATGATGAAGCAGGAATTTTACAGATACAGCAAGATAATTAGGCTAAAAGGGTGCTTTGTAAATCTTAGCCAAATTTATGGTGTATCGGTGATACCCAGAATCAAGCATTTGGGTCCTGTCAGATTATTTTCAGACCCAAAGTCTCCTAGCCAAAGTTATATTTCTGAGGAATTTCTTGGGGCTCAGAAAGGTGCCAAGGACTCCTTCTACACAAGGATTGCACAAATATTAATATTGTACTTCAATCTAAAGTCTAATTCTACCCCTTATCACTATGAATGTAATATTACTTAAGTCATTTAACGAGACCTCACTTCCTTCATCAGGAGTAAAGATAGTCCTGTACTAGATAAGGGTGCTATAACACAAGTTTTTCAAGGGAAAAGCCTTTTTGGTCATCTGCAGGAAAAATAAGAAATGAAAATGTTGAAAATGTACCTAGGCAATATGGATAAATACCGAGGTAAAAATGATTGCCATTCACAGACACAGACATTACATCCAAAGGGAAATCATCTTCTGAATACACAATACACCAATACACATATACAAAAAGAGGCCTAAAGAAACACTAGATCTTAATTTTATTAATGCTAATACATCTCTTATATAATGTCTATACATAATTTGATTATATAAACCTAGAACAGCATTCAAAAAACTACATGAATGAAAATGTGGAAATACACTTTTCCTCACCTTGAACTTCAGGGGTTTCTCATGGCTATTTAGAAAATGGAAAAAAGTATATAAAGACAAACCAGTTGCTGAAAGGTATTTTCATCTTTCCTCATGATATGTTATTATCATTTTTTTTTTGCATTCACAACCTATTTCATGGGTTTGGCTGATGGAAAAAAAAAAAGAGTTCATTCATCTTTAAACCACATCCAATCTATGACTGAAACATTGATAGGAGTAGCAGAACTCTACCAGTATTAAGTACATCAAGATACAACTAAGCTCACCTACACAAATATTTTTCATGATGAGCTCTAAACATCCACATATATACTCTCTAACATATGTCTTGCTTCACATTAAGAAAAGGTCTTATATTTATGAATTTTTCTAAAATGTATTTAACTTTAATTATCTTTGCATCATGGTAATATTTAATTATTCTTTTTTCCCCACTGAATCAGAGATGTATCAGATAAAGTACCCTCATATTGCAGTATTTTATTCTCTTTTCCCAAACGGGGAAAATGCAAGAAATAAAATGATCACAAAGTAATTTTTTAAGGTTTGTTATGAAGATTCATGAATATTCAACTATATCTCTTTTCTTATTAAGAATTAATTATATGTAGTATCATATGCAAATAAATTGTTATGATTTTGTTAGAATGTTTACACATGTGTTTTCTTATTCCTAGTACTTAGTCGATGACTTTTTTGAGCACATTTGATATACAACTCACAGTCTTATTGGTAACATACTGTTGAAAGAACCAGGAAAAACAAGCTTACAGGAAAAAGGAACTCTCATTAAGATGTCCTGTAGAAGGTGGGATGATTCTTACGTAAGAGGAAGTAGAGATGAAAAGGTAAAACTTTACTGGCTTGGGGAAGAATTGAGAAAATTCTAAAAAAAATTAAACTCTTGAGGAAAATGGAGGAGGCCCATGTAAGAAGACTAGAAAAGTAGGAAAGGCTATTAGGGTATTAAAGGTTTTAAAGTTACAATTAGAGAATGGGGGGGGCAGAGAAATCACTTGGGTCAGCCCTGGGTTTTCAGGAAAAGGATTTAAGTTCTGAAAACAAAAAGAGGTTCAGCACAGGCCAACCAATAGGATGTTGTCATAGTCCAGGCAGGAGGAGATGAGAGCAAACATGAGAATGGAGATGGTATCAGAGATAAGACTCCCTCATAGGCTCCACAAGAATCTTAAAATGATGACCAAATTCTAGAGTAGAAGAACCCACAGAGAGACTGAATGAAACAGTTTTGAAACAATTTTACAGCAAAAGATAATTTGGAAGATCAATAGGAAGACTTTGTTAAACTGGGGTTGGAAGGAGCCATAGGAGAGCCAGGGCTGTGCCCGAGTGAATAAGCTCCAGCCTTACAGGTACAGCCTGTGGTGACCTGTGACCCTGGGGGTACCAGGGTTCTTGGCATTGAGTGCAACCTCCAGACCTCTCAACCAAGGACAACTTGGAAGCTGAGCAAAGAAACTGCCACACACCAGAGTGAACATGGAGCACGGGCCAGGGCAACTCTCTCCATGAATTCGAAGCCGGCTTGTGAAGCCACCCCAAAGGGAGCCAACTAGTAGCTGTTTCCATAGTGCTCAGCCCACAGATGGTAAGGAGGTAGGGCGAGAAAGTCAAGGTCTCTCCACTATCCCTGGAACAGGACTCTGTTTCTTTGTTCATACTCAGATCATGATTGGAGTCTGAGGCCCTCCACACAACTCCAGGGCAGAAGGGGGAATGCTTATGATCATCCAAGCACAGACCTAGAGAGCAGTTAGAGTCTATCATAAGATCTTGAAGCAGTTGAGGTCCCTTGGTAGGGCTGCCTCAAAAACACTCAAAACTTTGGGTTGTGCATTAAAACCAGGTTATAGGCTGGGGAAATGAGTAAACAGCAGGAGAAAAAGAATCTGAACATAGATAATTACTTTGGTCAACATGGAGGATCAAAACACATACTTGGAAGATGAAATAGTCAAAACTTCTATATCCAAAGCCTGCAAGGAATAAATCAATTTGTCTTAGGCTATAGAAAAGCTCAACAAAGATTTTAAAAGTAATTAAGGGTGGTTGAGAACAAATTGGGAAGAGAAATGAGAGTGATGCAAGAAAATCAAGGAAATGGTCAAAAGCTTGGTGAAAAATATACCAAAAAAATCATATAAAACAATTTGATTTCCTCTGATATCCTCTCCTGAAAGAGATCCTAAGGGGACAAAAAAACTTTGAGGGATATTATAGCCAAATTGCAGAACTCCCAATTCAAAAAGAAGATATTATAAGCAGCCAGAAAGAAACAATTCAGACATCGTGGCACTACAGTCAGGATTATGCAGGACTCAGCAGCATCTTCATTAAGGGTTCTTTAAACTTGGAATATAATATTGTGGAAGGCAAAAGAACTTGAATTACCAAGCAAAACTGAAGATCCTCTTTCAAAACCAGAGAATAGGGAAAATCATTAATCTCTTCTGTGGCCTGACAATGATGGTTTCACATTATAACTGCCCAAAAGTGCTCTTCAAAAACTATCATCTTTGTACAATACTATCTAATCTCTTCTTGTCTCTTATTGACAGAACAAGTCTCCCAGTATTCCTGATTATTGTTTTCCTGAGTTTAATTAACATGGGAGCAATATCTAGAATTCTTACTTTCTTATTAAATGGGAAGGTGATTGATGTCAAGGCTACTCAGTGTTTTTTTTTACCAGGAATATAATTTTAAGAATCTTATTGTACTTAGGGATGGGCATCCTCTCAATTTACAATTCTTTGCCTCTACAAAAAGAACTACTGTCAATATTTTGTGTTCAAATAGGTCCATCATCTTTTTGTTGTTCATCCATTTGGGATACAGTAGCTGGGCGAAAGGGTATGCAGAATTTTATAGTAATTTGGGAGTACTTCCAGGTTGCTCTCTAGAATGTTTGGATCAGTTCACAACTCCACAACAGTGCATTATTGTCTCAATTTTCACACTATCATCCCCACATTAAACATTTCCCTCTTTTGTTATATCATTCAATCTAATAGGTGTAAGGTAATATCTCAGAGGTGCGTTAATTTGCATTTTTCTAATCAATACTGATTTAGAGCATATTTTCCTAAGACTATGGATCATTTTGAGTATTTTTTTGTCAGGAAATTTGGCTGTCCATATACTTTGCACATTTATCAATTACAAAATGGCTCTTATTTTTATAAAATTCTTCACTCTATAAATGTTTGAGAAACGAGGCCTGTATCAGACAAACTTTGTTGTAAATTTTTTTCCACAAAATAGCTATGTATTTTCCTCCATCCTATTTCTTCCCCACTCATCCTCTTGTCTTTCTTTTCATCTCATCTTCAAAAGTTTTGATTCTGTCTTCTATGTCCCCCAATCTGTTTTCCATTCTGTGAATAGTCTCCCTCCCCCTTTCTTTTATCCTTTTCCCTTTCTCTTTTTTACAGAGTAAGATAGATTTCTAAAATTCAATTGAGTATTTATGTTACTCCCTTTTGGAGACATTTCAAGTATTAAATTGCTCCTTCCCACTTTGATGGGAGTAACTTTCAAATAAGTTTCAAGGTGGTAGGATTTTGTTCAATCTGTTGTTAGCCTACCTTCCTCCACTCTGGTTCTTCCTCCTACTGTTGGCTCTCATCCAAGACCTGGAAAAAGAGAAAAATCAACAGTTTCTGGCAGCCAAAGAGGGCAAAGGAAAAAGGTGCCTTGAAAGGAAGTGGTGACAAACCAAGAGGAAGAAGCCCTAAGGGAGAATTGGAACTGCATTTCCTGAGCATGCTGGCATGCTCTGAGTCATTTGATGTCTATACATGTGTTATAATATGAGGGCATGTGCATGTCAGGGGAGAGGGAGGGAGGGAGAGAGGGAGAGGGGGAGAGAGAGAGAGAGAGAGAGAGAGAGAGAGAGAGAGAGAGAGGGGAAGAGAGCCAGGAAAGAGAGAGAAGGATTTCCTTACAGGTGGCATGTCATTTTCTCTTATCTCCTTTCTGTTTACTTTTCAAGGCTCTGTCAGTGTTGAGGTCTCAGAAGGAGATAATGAGATGGATTAACTCACAAACACCCATCCTTATCTACTCCCCCAACACACAGACATGTGAACACATACACATGTAAACAGCATCACACATTCACTGTAATATAGACCCACTGTCATACAGACTCATGCATTGACACGTACCCACTGACACTCACCCAGACAGATACATCATCACAGAGTATCTACAATCATATAGGTACACAAACAGATTCAATCACTCCAGAACAGACACACAAGCACACACACACATGCCTGCAGCCAAGTCCATATGACCACAGATAATGGATGACAGACATGCTGACCTTAGATTCAGATAGTTTCCTGATTCTCATTGATACACCATACCATCCCAGTAGACATGAGCCTCCACCCTTTTTCTCAGGGACTCCATTCCAGACCTCAACTTCTCTTGCCTAATCCACCTCCCTACATTGGAAATAAATACCACCTAGGCCCTCCCATCCCATCTTCTTCCTATCTCAATTTGCAAAATTTTCTACAAGCACAATTTTCTAACTAAGACATGACAGAGGAGGGAAGCATTTTGGACCATTATTTTGGGTCAAATATTAAGGAATTTAATCTGACCCTGTAGGATTGGATGGGAGATAGAGATTCATAGCAGCTGAAATGTGGGAGGAGTTTGTTCTCTCTCCCACCTCCCATATTGGATATCTTGTCATAGAGATCCAAATCAGTTGAAAAAATTATAACAGCTACGTGACTGAGCAAGATCCACCTCCTCCAGACAGACATGAACAAAAAGAAGCAGTCATTTGAGGCCAGAAGCATCTTTGAGGTTCATGAGTCCTGAGAGCAGGTCATGACTTAAAGTTGAGTGGGACAGAGGACTCCATCAGAAATAAATAAGGATCAAGATTCTGTCAAACCAGAGATGTTAGCTCTCCTTTACACAGATGTTCCCTATTTACTTGTCTCACTATGATTTTAACTCAAAGTTGTGCCCACCCTTCCCATGGGCACTATTTGTGGAGGATTGTTCCATAGATTTTCAGCAGGAGGAAGAATGAATGTTTTCTGTTTACTATTCCTATTATACAATCTTACTAAATGCCATTCCAATGAGTTACTTGTGTCCACAGTTAGAGGGAAACTCACTGGTAGGGGCTCAGAGTATAAGAATAGAAATTCATCTACAATGGCAAAGATTAGAAAGACAACTGCTCTCACTGCTAGCAAAGTATTTCCTTTCTCAGTTACCATCTCACCATCTCACATTCTTGACTAAATGCTAAAACCCACAATCTCTACTGAACAAATTATGGTGAGTGATGCCTATTCTGCTTTGAGATTGGGAAGCTAGTTTTAAAAACCAAATATAGAATTCATTTATTCCCCTTTGCCCAGCCACAAAGAAACAATTTAGAGACCAAGGAGCCACAGTAAAGACTGTGGAGGACCTAGCTGCATCAACATTAAGGGATTTAAGGGCCTGGAATGCCATATTCTGAAAATCAAGGGAGACTGGAATGCAGCCAAGAGTGAAATAAGGAGACTCTCAACTTTTCCAGATGAAAAGACCAGAGTTTAATAGAAAATTTGGACTTCAAATGGGAGACTGAAGAGACTCAAGAAAAACTTTAAACAAAAAGGGTAAAGGGGAAAAAACTGCTATCCAATAAGATGAAACTGGCTATATCCCTACCTGGGAGAACGACTTTAATAGCTCTTGAGAATTGAAACTCTATTGGAGAGAATATACTTAGCCAGAAGTGATGGACACTCATGACTTTTCTAGGACCCAGAATTATTTGAAATAATACCTCCTTAAAAAGGGGGAGAGTAAAGAGATTGGGAGGATGATTGAATGGGGTAATTCTATTTTCATTAAGAGGTACAAAGGGCCTATTGCAAAAGAGGGGAAGAAGGCAGGAGGTGAGAACCACTTGAATCTTACTTTCACCAGATTTGGCTTAAAGTTAACATCAAACACTCAGTTAAGAAACTTATCTTACCTTTCAGATATTAAAAGGGGAAAGGGGAGGGGGAGGAAAAAAAGGGAACTAACAGAAGGAAGGGAAGGAAGGAGGGGAAAAGGGAAAGGGGAAAGAAGGAACAGGCTTGGATATAGGAGGGAAAATACACTGAAGGTTGCGGTATTCAGAAACAAAGCACTGGGGACTATGGATAAAGAGAAAAAAGGGTAAAAATACAAACAGAGGGAAGATAACATAGAGGGCAATAAAGAGTTGTAATTATAGTTTTGAATGTGAATGGGACGGACTCTCCCTTAAAAAGGAAGCTAATAGCAGAGTGGATTAAAGAACAAGATCCTACAATATGCTGCTTACAAAAAACTCATTTGAAACATCAAGATACATACAAAGTAAAGGTAAAAGGATGGAGCAAAATATATTTTGCTTCAGCTTAAGGGAAATGGGCAAGGGTGGGGGTGGGGGGCTATGTGGTGTAGTGGATAAAGCACTTGCCTTGGAGTTAGGAGTACCTGGCTTCAAATCTGGTCTCAAAGATTTAATAATTACCTCGCTGTGTGGCCTTGAGCAAGCCACTTAACCCCATTTCCCTTGCAAAAAAAAAGAAAGAAAAGGGCAGAGGTAGTAATCCTTATCTCAAACAAATCAGCTACTAAAATAGAGCTCATTAAATGAGCTAAGGAAGGAAACTACATCCTCCTAAAAAGGACCACAGACAATAAATTAATTTCAATACTAAATATGTATTCACCAAATGGCATAGCATCCAAAATCTTAAGAGGAGAAGTTGAAGGAGTTACAGCAAGACCTAGACACTAAAACTCTACTGGTGGGAGACCTCCGTCTCCTTCTGTCAGATTTAGATAAATCTAACCAAAAAATAAACTAGAAGGAAGTAAAGGAGGTAAATAGATTGTTAGCAAATCTAAGCATGATATATCTGTGGAGGAAACTGAATCGGTATAGAAAGGAATATACTTTTTTTCCTGCAATCCATGTCACATAAAAATTGATCATGGACTAGGACATAAAACCCTAATAATTGTAGAAAGGCAGAAATAGTGAAGACCTCTTTCTCAGACCATAATGCAATCAAAATCACATGCAATATTTGTCAGGTAGATATATACCCAATACTAATTGTAAACTAAATGACCTCATTTTAAAGAATGTGGGTATCATACAGTAAATTCTGGAAAGAATTAATGAATTCATCCTAGATAATGACAATTATGAAAACACAAATTAAAACTTATGGGATACAGCCAACTCACATGTCAGGGTATATAATATATCTTTAAATGTTTACATGAATAAATTAAAGAAAGACCAAATCAATGAACTAAACATACAACTAAAATAGTTAGAGAAAGTACAAATTAACCCCCCCAATTAAATCAGAAATTCTAAAAATTAAAGGAGATATTAATATACTTGAAAGCAAGTTAACTATTAAACTATTATATATACCAAGAGTTTGTTTTATGAAAAAACCAATGAAATTGATGAAACTCTGTTCACTTTGATTAAAATAAAAAAAAAATTGCTAGTATCATAAATGACAAAGGTAAACTCACAACCAATTAGGAGGAAATTAAAGAAAAAATTTGGAATTATTTTGTCTAACTTTATGCCATTACATGTGAGAATCCAAGTGAATTGGATGAATATGTACAAAAATATAAGTTACCTAGTTTAAATGAAGAGGAAATCAAATACCTAAATTACCCTATCTAAGAAAAAGAAATTCAACAAGCCTTATTGAACTCCCTCAGAAAAAAATCTCCAGGCCAGATGGATTCACAAGTGAATTCTATAAAGCATTTAAGGAACAATTGGTTCCAATTCTATATAAACTCTTTGGAAAAAATAGGTGAAGACGGAACTCTGCCTAAACCTTTCTATGACACCAATAAACCAGGAAGAGTTAAAACAGAAAAAGAAAATTATAGGCCTATCTCCCTGATGAATATAGATGCAAAAAAAATCTTAAATAAAATGTTAGCAAAAGGATTAAAACAAGTTATCACTAGGATAATACATTAATAAAGGTAGGTTTTGTCCCAAGAATTCAGGGTTGGTTCAATATTAGCAAAGTAAACCTATCAGAAATCATATAATTATATCAATAGATGCTGGAAAAGCTTTTGACAAAATACAGCACCCATTCCTACTAAAACTCTAGAGAGCACTGGAATAAATAGATTGTTCCTTAGAATAATATGCAGTATCTATCTGAAACCATCACACCATCTCACACCTCTAAGACTAGACAACGTGACAAGAAAGGACAATGATCAATGTTGGATGGGATGTGGGAAATCTGGGACACTTATCCATTGTTGATGGAGCTGTGAACTCATCCAACATTTCTGGACAGAAATTTGGAACTATGCCCAAAGGGCAACAAAAATGTCCATGCTCTTTGATCCAGCAATACCACTGCTGTATCTACGCTAAGAGAATATGAAAAAGGGTAAAAACATCACTTGTAAAAAAAATAATCATAACAGCCATGTTTGTAGTGGCAAAGAATTGGAAAGTGAGTGAATCAATTGGGGAATGGCTTAATAAACTGTGGTATATGTATGTGATGTTATATTAGAAACCAGGAGGGATGGGAATTCAGGGGAGCCTGGAAGGATTTGCATGAATTGATGGTGGGTGAGATGATCAAAACCAGAAGAACATTGTACACCCTAATAGCAACATGGGATTGATGATCAAACTTAATGGACTTGCTTATTCCATCAGTGAAACCATCAGGCACAATTTTGGGATATCTGCCATGGAGAATAACATCTGGATCCAGAGAATTGTAGAGTTTGAACAAAGACCAAGGACTGCTACCTCTAATTTATAAAAAATTCTCCTCTTATGTAATTTTGCTATCTATTGTACTTTTTTTTCCTTTAGGATAGGATTTCTCTCTCGTCACACTCAACTTAGATCAATGTATACCATAGAAACAATGAAAAGACTAACAGACTGCTTTCTGTGGGGGTGGGGAGAAGGGAAGTGAGATTATGGGAAAAAATTATCAAAATAAATAAATAAAAATTAAAAAAAAATTGAATGCTCCCTTTGTACCAGAGAATCTTTTCTTTTTTCTTTTGTGGGATGTTTACATTACACTTTACTGTAAAATTATATAATACTGTATATTATATATGTATATATATATATATATTTAAATACATAAATATACATACCATACATATTATATGTATTTTTTCCATTTTTATTGTCTGTTGGCTGTTGCGTGAAATTTGCCTTTTGCCAACCCCCCTCAATTTCTTATGCCTACGTGTGATATCAAAACCAT
The DNA here is from genome assembly GCF_037893015.1 of Macrotis lagotis. NCBI lineage: Eukaryota > Metazoa > Chordata > Mammalia > Peramelemorphia > Peramelidae > Macrotis > Macrotis lagotis. The sequence continues at coordinate 460,451,586 of NC_133658.1, forward strand.
GAAGGGAAAGTTGCAATATGGAAGGGATAACTGTAGTGAAGTAAAAAACTCCCACTTCACCATATGCATTCCTCATAGTTCTGGGACCATATGGTCAAGTAGGAATTTTTTACTTTACTACAGTTCGTTGTCAGAAGTGGGGTAAAGCAGCTTAGTTCTCATTTATTGTGGTTGATCTTTAGGTTGTTGAGGGTCTTTCTGGATTTTGAATTTGTCACCAAGAGTTGTGCTAGTTTAATTTTTAAGATATTTTAAAATATTTAACATTAAAAATTTTTTAATAATCTAAAAAGTATAGGGGCAGCACACATCCCTTGGATTTTCCTCTAGAGACTTCCTGCCAAGTCAGTCTGGAACCATTAACCACTAACCAGTCCTTCTGAGAATTCCACTTACCAAGTAATCATACTTTACCAATCAGGAAGAGGCTCAGGTCACTGCCTTAGTTGACAGTTCTCTAAGCAGATTTTCAGTTTCTTCCAGCCCCAGAGAGGAATATCCATGCAAATGGTGATGTGATAGGAATTGGGAAGGTAAGCATTCAATCAGGGAAAGCCTATTTCAGTTCTGTCATTGTTGGGATGGACACAGAGGCAGAGTCAAAGTCGATTCATCATACAAGTCTCTGGACACAAAGCTGTGTCACAGAAAGTGTAGGGCTAAGGCTAATATTAAACTGTAATGACCAGGGCAAACTCCTTCCACAGTCAGGAGAAAAATCCTATGGCTTCAGGTAGGGAATTATGAAGGAGGGGACTGTGAGAGTCTTAACACAGCAGCTGGGAAATTTTTTTAAATATATTTTTTTATCAATGAATTTCAATATAACCGACTTGTACAATAATCCTTGATATTTCACATTATACATTTGAAATTATACTGAGAAAGCATTTATAGGTGCCTCCACAAAAAATGTTTATACACCCTTTGATTTTAAGTCATTTTGTTCAACTCCCTTCCTCCTAAATACAAGGAGATGGGGGAGGCGGTTCAAAAGGGCCCAAATACCTGCTCCAAGGAAATGCCACCATCTTTGAGAATCCCAGACCCATCTGTACCAAGAGAATCCACAAGAGGAGGATTCTGATGCCACACAATTACAAAAAGATTTCATTTCTTGAGATCAATTCAAACTGTGTCCAGTTATCAAAGAAGATTCAGCTGACTGATGGAAGGAGAATGTACAGTGTGGGTCCACAATACCATAGAATATTGACTACACAGAAATGGAGAGTGGGAGAAGGATGTGTGGGAGAGGGGAGGGTCTGTCCCACAAATGAAGGGCAAAGTCCCCAAATTCAGAATGATGATGTGCCAATCACTGATCATGCTGATCATGATGATGAGATGCCATGTAGTCTTGGTTTGCATTGGTATTTTTTTATACTTTTCAGCCTAAAACTAATTTAATGAGTATAATAAACTTCCAAGGAAAGAAGCTCCCTTTACCAATGTAAGCCAGCACTGCCCTCATCTTAGCAACTTCAGAGCTGAAATGACTGGTCCATGATCACATAGAATATGTCAAAAGCAGGACTTGAACCTAGCAGTCTTCCTGATTCTGTCTGAGACCACCTCTGTAACTGCCAAGAAATATTCTTATGTGGAGTTTATTACCATATATGTTGAAATATACAATATATATTTATCATATATTAAAGTTATGTCTAATGAATTTATTCTTGCATATAATTATAATATCAACATATTACACATAATATTGCACTAGAATTTTATTAGTATACTTAATAAAACACAGTATCAATACCATGATTGCATTCAACTATTTTGATCTTAATATTTTGAAATATTTAACTTGAACATGTTAAACCTGGTTGATGAGGCCTTCAGCTCATCTTGGAATCTGCAGGATATTTTAAGGAAGGAAGCTCAGGGAATGTCTGATTTTGATGCCCCTTTTAGAGATAATCAAAGGATTATAATCAATCAAACTTCATTAAACATCCAGTCTGTTTGCACATCAAGAAGGAGGAATGTAGAGATTATTGAGTCTCAGGCCCTCCTCTCCACTCTATGGGAAGGGCAAGGAGCCAAGTGTCATCAGCACTGACTCCGGTCATGCTGGATAGGCAGCACTAAACAGGGAGCCAGCACACCAAAGGCTCAATTTTCTTCTCTTTCTCTGTTCAACAGAGACCCCAGAGGAGCAGGCTCACCTGGACCACTTCTGGGCAGGGATCCTGCAGGTGAAGAATCAGGAACATCTAGCTCTTCCTGAACTCTGTTGCAAAGAAGTTCTTCTTTCTCCCAGTCTAGCTGACAACCATCCCAAACAGGGTGAAAGTTCATAAGCTAAGCCACTCGATCTCCTGTAGATGAGACAGATAAAGTGAGACCCCAGCACCTTCTGTCAAAAACACCCAGGAACTGTTGAGGATTGGATTCAATCCAATCCAAAAATCCATAAACTTCCTTAGGGAGCATGTCCAACCTCTTAGACAGTAGCACTGACTCACAGGGCTGGCAAGAGGCAGCCCCCAGCCCAAGCTCTGGGTCCTGGAGGTCAGCATTAGTCACTCCTGTATATAGGCACTCTGCTTGCCCTCAAATGGGGGATAACCAACAAGCCAGTAGTGACACACACACATATGAGCTGGTGATCCTTGGCTACACAGATGCACATGTGTTTATGCATGTGTGTAGATGGCACACACCATGTGTGACATACACATATATACACACGTGCAGGCATATCTCCATCTCTTGTATGGTGCTAGGTGGATGGTCATCCACCCATGGTGGGAGCCTGAGAGGCAGGACATGACTGAGAAGTCCCTAGCAGAGGCAATCAATGTATGCAGGGCTTCAGGCCCTGGGCAGTCTGGAAGATGGGAATCCTAAATAAACTCTTTTCTCCTGAAGCACTGTGAAGAATCCAGGAGCCATCCTAAGGACAGGCTATGAGTCAAAGACCCGAGTTCTAATACTGCATCAGATTCTGTGTAACTCTGGGGCAGTCACTTGAAGGTGCCTTCTATGATCCTGTGACCTTAAATATTCGCAGATCCATTGCTCAACCCAGGACCATCCAATCCCACATCATCAGTCTGCCTCCACCTCTACCTCTGCCTCTTCTCTCTCCATCTGCGTCCCACCCCCTCCCCATACACAACCCCAGAACAGGTCTCAGTCCCTCTACCCTGGAGCATTTCTTGGACTCCAGCCTTTCTCCTGTCCAATCCATTGTCATCCCACCCCATCTCATTTTCAAGATGATTCTCCAGAGGTGGAAGTTTGACCAGGTCACTTCCCTGTTCGAAAATTTGACATGAATCCCTATTACCTCTGATAGTGATAACCTGCTTCCCAAGAGGGCTCTTCCTCACTACCCATGCCCATCTTCCACCTTCTCTCATCTCTTGGGCAGGCATCGCCCAAGTGTGCCTCTGACCTTGCCTGAGGTTTCTTCCCCAGCTCTTCCTCTCAAATGTGTCCTGACCATTCAAGGCTCAATTCAGGGGCCACCTCCTCCCAGCATACCCCTTGCATCACCCCCTCCTTTGCCCCCTTCCAGGTACTGTGCTCATCTGTACATTCCTCTCCAGGAAGACATATACTCTGAGTCAGGGAATATCTTTCTGCCTCTGTCACCATCCCTGGCCATGATGGATTAGTCACAGCTATGGTGCTTGTTTGGATGACCCTTGGACTGCTTTGCTATGCTGCAAGCCTGAGAAGAAGGGTGGCACCATGCTGATTCTGGGATCTCCTCCAACCTCTGTCCCCTAGTGTCCCCCCTTGCCTAGGCCACTCCATCCTCATCTTCAAATTCAAGTTCTTTGCCAGAGATTCTCTGATGGGATCTGAATCTAAATAACAGATCATGGAACTGAGATCTTTGGTGTCCTCAGGAATGTGGCACCATCTCACACTCTTTCTTTTACATGGTCATGGGCTGGATACACTGTGCCCTTTCTTGGGCTTCAGGATTTTGCTCTGCAAGAAATGCTCTAATTTTCCATCAGTCACCACTCCCTGTCCCATTCTCCCTTGCCTCCCTCACACCCGTTCCCACTTTGGACCTATGTCTGGAGAACAATATGCCCAGAGACTCATTATATGTCTTATGCATAGGTCAGGAAAGCAAAACAGTTAAGTTCTAGGTCCCAGCCTGGAAATAAGCTACTTGCTTCAGAGTAAATGGAACCAGGGAAGCCTCCTCTTCTCCACCTGTATGATCCAGGGAATATTAATTTGCCACCCTGCCCTCAGCTTCCCCATCTGTAAAATGGGAGTGGGTAGTGGGCAGCTAGATGGCGCAGTGAATAAAGCACCTGCGCTGGAGGATGAGTTCAAATTTGAGTTCAGACAATAATTACCTAGCTGTGTGGCCTAGGGCAAGTCACTTAATCCCACTGCCTTGCAAAAACCTAAAAAAATAGTAGTGAATGCCTTCTGAGGTCCCTTTAAGCTGCAGATCCTATCCTGGCAGAGGCTCCTTCCCTGCACAGGGCCTCTGGCTCACATATTCAAAAAAGACTAGAGACTGCATGGAGATGGCCCTGAAGGAGTCCATCTGTCCATCAGTTCCAGCAAGTTGGTCAGCACCATCAAGGTTTCTGTGATTTCCTGGGAGCTAATGGAGTCCCTGAGGAAACTGGGGAACATCTCCAGGAACAGCTTCTAGTACTGTTCACCTGGGCAGGGAGATAGACCATGAAGCCCCGAGCCACCCAGTATGGAGAGTCCCCAGCTGCGCCCTCTACTCACCTCTTTGAGAGCCCAAATTGCCATGTTGTCCATGTTCCCTATGAACATCAGGTGCAGGAAGCTGTGGATGTGACTGGCCACTTTGTTCAGCTTTAGTACTGTGGACTGGGTCAAAACATGAACTAGGAAAGATAAAGGTTCCAAAAAGGGTACAGTGATCAGTAGGGGGCTTTCCCAACAGCGAGTCCCCAAGGTCTCTGGGAGGAGACAGAAACCTGGAGAGAGAGAGAGGTTCAGGTCTGTCGGGTCCTCAGGTATGTGGAGATTCCCATTTTCATCAGTGTTTGTCAAGGTCAGGATGTTTCTTTAAAAAACAATGCTTGACTAAACCACTCCTGTGGGCAGCACTTAGTTCAGAGATCAATGCCTGTTGACTGGGGGAGTATCTGGAGTGACTGAGCCTAGGACAAAAGTATCCTGAAGGAGGGTCAATTCTGTGTTTCTGCAGCCCTAGAAATGTGGCCAGGTCTCCCCTCCCCACTACCAGCCCCAACAGGTGCATACATGCCTACACACACACACACACACACACACACAAGAATGGGGCAAGAGGCCATTTTTCACTTTTTCTAACACCAGCATACAGCTTGCACTGAACTAATGCTGTTGACCTGAATAGAATTAATGCTTTGAATTACTTATTGCAAGAAACATGGAACAGGGCCATCTCCCTGAAGCCCCCAGACAAGACCTTCTAGTTTCTCATGATAGCCCTTCCAACTTCTTAGGAATAGACCCAAGAAAGTTGCCAAGTCTCAGTGCTATAGGAACTCTGGTCAACACTTGTACTGCTTGTTTTGCAGATGAACAAAAAGACCAGAAAACTGACAAAAAAAGTGTTGAGATGGCAGAGAAGATAGACCACCAGCCTTGGAGTCAGGAGAACTGGTATTCAAGTCCACCCTGACACACCTGATACTTACTAGCTGTGTGACCTTAGTCAGGTCATTTAATTCCATTGCCTCAAAAAGAAAGCAAGCAAAAAAAAAAAAAAAATAAGAGGTACAATAGAAGCTCCCCCTCCAACTTCTGATGAGGGTCCTGTGAGCCCTGAGGACATGAATGTCTCCACCCTGTGCCCTGGGGTCAAATCCCTTCACCTGACAGTAATGCACCAGAAAACCTCTCCTGGCCTGGCTGGTAGACATTGACCTGACTGGAAGGGCTTTGCTCCTCCTGGATTTAGGGCAGAGTCTCCCAGAGAAGCAGAAGAAGTAGAGTACCCCTGCTTTGGAAATGGCACAGAGATTTACTGACCCTGGTCTGGAGTCCTATGTCAGGGGATCTTTCCTCTTTGGGGCATCATACCTTCACCTTTCTCTAAAACATGATTTTAAATGAATGACTTATGTTATACAAGACTGCCAAGGAAGCCAAGTCCTTTCTTCTACATGGATCTGAGGACCTCCCCCCCAGGGAGAAGCTATCGCCTCCAGAGACAGCCTGGCCCACTATGGGGATAGCTCATACTTACTGCTCATTCTGACACCACAGCCGAATGTGTCTCTTTACCTGTTGGTACTTCCAAATGGAATGAGTCAACTCCTGGACCTTCTATCTGCTGGCACCCCCCCCCCCCCAAGACTCTACTCCAGGCTCCATGTGTCCATTCCCTCCACTGGCCCTCTTTGTGGAGCTGTCCTCCATACCTTCCTGCTCACCAGTGTCCTTTCTGACAGGCAGTGCCCAGATGAAGCGGGCACCCAGGGAATGTGGGAGAGGTGAGCAGGGAATCTCATTCCCAGTCAAAGTGATTGCCATAATCAGTCTTGTGCAATAGCAACATGAGCTGGGTTTCCACTTCATCAGCCTTTTGGTCTGCAGTCACCCATCACAGCCTCAATTTCTGCTCGAGAATCATCTGGGTCCGGTGGCCAGATATGAATCAGGATGACTGGAGATGACCCTGGATGCCAGGCAGTCAGGGCCAATTGACTTGCCCAAGGTCACACAGGTAGTAGCAGTCAAGTGTCTGAGGCCAAATTAGAACTTCTAAGCTCCTGACACCAAAGTCAATGATACACCTAGAGGACCTGGAAAGAAGATAGTGTAATCAATTGGTTGGAAAGCTATTGAAAAAAGTCTCTGTAGATTGGTAATGAAAAATGTCGAGAGAGAGAGAGACAGACAAACGGGGGGCAAGGGAGAGAGAAGACGGAGGAGATATTTATTGAGTTTATATAAAAAAAGTTAAGGGAAAGGGAAAAATCAGACATCAATTAGAAATGGTTAGGAAGAAAAACAAATTTAGCGAAAAACATGTTATTAGGACAAGTTTGAAATAAGTTTGTAATAAAATGTAAATGAAATTTATATTTAAAAAATATATACATATATATATATATAGGTGCATTTTAGGAACATATTCATGTACCTATATACAAGTATGAATATATGTGTGTGTTTTATACATATATATATATATATATATATATATATGTATGGCATATGGCATAGGTCCATTTGTAAATATGGGAGAGACAGAAATAAGCATAATTAGAAAGAGTAATTCAACCCTTTCATTTTACAGAGAATACTGTGGTCTAGAGATATTAACTAACTTGTGTGAGATTGATGCTGGGAGCATTTAATTCAGAACTGGGATCTGAACTCAGACCCCAATTCAAAATGGAGTTTTATTTTCCTTTATATTCAATTTGAGGGGTTATTCTGTTCTTTTGTGTGTATTTTATTTCTTTGCTATATTGGGATTTTCTTTCCATTTATTGGAATCTCAGCCTCAGTTTCTGGGTTGGGGCTTTGCAGCAGGACCAGAACAGGTTCCTATGGGTCACTCATGACCTCATTTGGAGGAAGATTCAGAAAAGGAGAAGTAAAGCAGGTAACAAAATGCTCGAGGGTGTTTTAAAAGAATTTGGAAGGATGTCATTAAGAGCAGAAAGGGCCATTAGAATCTATCAATTAAGACATCATTGGTAACTATGAGGTGAAAGCCAGACTTCAGAGTGCAAACAAGACTGTAGAATGGAAAGAAGTGGAGTTTTCTAGTACAGATGTATAAACTCCAGAAGTCTGAAAGGGAAAGAAGACATATAGAATGATGTTGGAGAAATCCTATTGAGAGATTCTTAAAGACAGGAAAAATATGCACATGATTATAGACAAAAAAAAAAGAAATAGCCAGTAGTAAAGGAGAGGGCGTTGGGAATGGAAATAATTTGCTGATGTATATCCCAAAATGTAAAGTCCCAAAGAATATTTCTCCAGGTAAAGGAATAAATACTGCAAGCAGTCAAAATATTAACAATTTAATTATCAAGAAGACACAGTAAAGCATTACATTAAAAGATTGTAAGAATCAGAATATCATATTCCTGAAAGGAACTGAAAAACTGAGCCTTATCATTTGGGGGAAAAGATGGATAATTCAATAAAATATGGAACTTTTCAAACTTTCCTGATGAAAATCTCAGAGCTGAACAGAAAATTTGATCTTCAAATACAAAACTAAAGAGAAGCTTTTTTTTTATAAAAAAGATAAAATTGGAAAGGAAAAAAGCAAAGCAAAACATGATATTCTATAAGCTTTAACTCTGTTTCCTTCTCTCCATGACAAAGATTATCCTTGTAACGGTAAGTATATCTCTCAGGGCTGGGGTAGTTAGAAGGAGGAAGTAATTAGTGTGTGGGGAAATAAGCTAACTTTGATATGATGATTAAAAGAAAATTATGAGGTGAAAAAAAGGACTGAACAGAAAAGGAAGAGGCAGAATAGAATAAATTCTATCAACATGAAGAGACATGAGAAACGTATTTCAGCAGAGGGAAAAAAGAGTGGGGGTAAGGTTGTTTGAACTCACTAGTTTGAAATCTCTTGTGAGATTTGGCTCAGAAGGAATAATATACAAACTCAGGGGAGTAAAAAAATCATATATTGAAAAAAATAAAATAAAGAGGTGTGTTTCGGGAGAGAGGGAGGGCAACTGATAGAAGGGAGGGAAGATTGAGGAAGGCAATAGTTAGAAGCAAAATATGTGAGAATGGGTGTAATGAAAGGAGAGAGGAAAAAAGTATAAAAAGTGCAAAATTAGGATGTAGGAAGTACAATTATAATCATAACTGTGAATATGGATGGAATGACCTCTGATGGAAAAGGAAACTGATAGCAGGGTAGGTTAAAAACTAGAGTACTATAATATATTGCTTACAAGAAATACATTTGAAGCAAAGAGAGCAGATAAAAATGCAGAGCAGAATATATTATATGTTTCAGCTAAAGTAAAAAATGGAGAATGACCATCATCATCTCAGCAAAAAGCGAAAGCAGAATTCGATTAAATTATAAGTTAATGGAGGAAACTACATCTTGCTAAAAGGTATGAAGAAATTGACAGTAAAAGTATCCTGGAGAGGGCCCTCAATCTCTGCCTCTTAGAACTAAATAAACCCAAGCTGAAAATAAACAAGAAAGAAGATAGAGTTGAATGAGGTAAATAGAATTTTAGAGTTAGATATAATAGTCCTCAGAAAAAAAAACTGAGGATTGAAATAAATGTATCTTTATTTCAGCAGCAAAAAACCTTCAGGTCATCAAGATGCAAAAACAATTGCATGTAATAAAGGACAATGGAAGGCAGATTAAAAATTAAGTGGAAATTGCAGAGCCTAAAAAAAATGAGTGGGTCACATAACAAGTCAATTATTTCATCAAAGAGAATGACAATAATGAGACAATAGACCACACTTATGGAATGCAGTCAAAATGATGAAGTAATGAATAGGGAAAAAATCCAACAAAATACATAAAACTTTGGTTAATTTGATTTAAAAAAAGAAGAAAACCAAATTGCCAGTATCATAAATGAAAAGTGAATTAACCATTAGGAAAGAGGAAATTAAAACATTAATTAGGAGTTAAATAAAATAGATGAAAATTTCAAAAACAAATAGCCGTGATTACCAGAAGAGGAAATGAAATATTTATTAAACAGTGCCATTTTAGAAAAAGAAATTGAACAAGAATAAGAAAAAACCTTCAGGGTTAGAAAGAATTACAAATAATTTCTACCAAACATTTAAAGAACAATTAATTTCAAAGTAATATAAACAATTTGGAAAAATTAGCCAATTCCTTTTAGGAGAGATGGTTCTAAAACCAGGAGGGGTCAAAACTGTGAACAAAAATTATAGATCAATTTTCCTAATGATATTGATGCAAAATAAAATTTCAGTAAAACCATTATGACAATATATCAGGATAATGCAATATGTGACCGGGTGAGATTTAGACTAGGAATGCAGGACTTGTCCAGTATTTGGAAAAAAAAATATTGGCAAAACTGAGCATCTTAATAACAAAACCAAGAGAAATCTTATTGTCTAAACCATGTAGAAAAAGCTTCTGACTGGTACTCAAAACACTAGAGAGAGATAAGGATTAAGGAAGAGTTTTCTATCTAAAACAATCAACAAACATTGTCTGCAACAGGGTTAAGAACAAAAAGCATTCCCAATTAAGATCAGTGTGAAAGAGATGCCTATAATCACCACTTTTTCAATACGGTACTTTTTAGCACTGCGAATGCCATTTGAACAAGCAATATACCACTAGTACATCTGTAACTCAGAGAGATCACAAAAAAGGATAAAAGATCCACATGTACAAATATATTCATAGAAGCTGTTTTGGGAGTGAAATTTGAGGGATGGCTGAACAGGCTGTGGTTTGTGAATATAATGGAATATTATTGGTCTATAAGAAATAATGAGCAGGCAGATTTCAGAAAAAACTTGTAAAGACTGATGCTGATGGAAATGAGCTGAACCAGGAGACTAGTGTACATCCTGACAGCAACAATGTACAATTGATAACTATGATACTTATTTCTTCTCAACACTACAGCAAAGACAATTATAAAAGACATGTGATGGAAAATGCCATCCACATTTAGAGATAGAACTATGGAAACTGCATGCAGATGAAAGCATACTACTTTTATGCTTTTTAAATTGACTTGTTTTTTTCCTTCTCCCCTTTCCTTTCCTTTACTTATTCTAACTTTTCTTTAAAACGATGACTAATACAGAAATATGTGTAACACAATTGTACACATGTATAACTTTTATTAGATTATTTGTTATCCTAGGGTTGGGGAAAAGGTGGGAGGGAGAAACCTTTTCCAAACTAAATATTGAAAAAGTAAGAAAATGAAATCAAAGGAATTAGAGCAGGCAATGAAAAACAAAAAGTCTCTCTTTGCAAATGACATGAATTCCTAAAGAATTAACTAAAAAAATCCTTGAAATAATTAACTTTAGCAAGGTTGTAGACAATAAAATGAATGCATACAGATTTTCAGTTTTTCTACATATTACCAACAAAGTTCATACTAAAAGAAAGAATTTCATTTAAAATAACTTTAGATAACAGAAAATAAAGTGATGTGTAAAGTAAAAAGAATGATTACTTGAGAACGTCTAAAAATTTCTGCTCCATCTCCTTGAAAACAAATGCCAGAATGTAAATATTAAACTGAGAATTGTCTGTAGTAATTAAATTTCACTCAACAACTTTTCTAATTTTTACTACTTCTTCTATTTATTCTGGAGAAGAAATGATTTATTCCAAAATTCTCTTTTGAATTATTGGAAAGGCCAATACATAAGGGATTAGAATTGATTACTTGTCTACAGAAAGTACAAACAAGGGGTAAAACAATGTAGAACCAAATTTTGGAATTAGAAGATCTTCCTCAAAATGAAAAATCACCCCCATAAGGAAGATATATTAATATATTCTTCATTAGGGGCAACTAGAAGGTACAGCAGATAAAGCACCAGCCTTGGAGATAAGAGCATCTGAGTTCCAATCCAGCCTCAGGTACTTAGCAGTGTGACCTTGCCTAAGTTACATAAGTCCATTGCCTTGCAAAAAAGGAAAATAAATATATTCCTCTTTTTGATGGATGTGGTAAAAGTGTTTCTTCCTGTTCAGGTATGTTAGAGTAAACTGACTTTCAAGAATTCTTTGATCCTTATACATAACCATGCATTATGGATATCTCAGTGTATTACCGCACATTTTAAATTTCATTATGGTAGGGACATATCCAATTAACTTTCCTAAACCTAGCCCAGTGCTCTGTATGTAGCAGGCAATGAATAAATTTTTGTATAACAGAATTCAAAAATAGGTGTCAAATATAAGAATATATTTATATATTTGCCAAATAAAACCAGTGTGAGAAACTAGTGTGAAGTGTATCTTATTCTATTTATTATAAGAATATAAGTCAAATACAAACATCCAAAAAGTTTGAAGAAAAAGCCTCAGGAAGAAAATATGAAAACATAAGCTGAATTTGTGAAGAGATATTATAATTATTTATATTAAGTTCCTCTTAACATACCAGAATTATAACTGAAGTCACACTGTTCACAGGAGGGTTGGTCTGTGTCCAGTTTCTGCTTATGTGTGGTTGTAATTCTTCCCCTCTAGAAGAGCCTTTGAATCCTCAATCATCTATTCCTTGGCTTCTGTTGCTGATCGGACTCTGGGCCTCAGCCTGATCTCCTTCTGAACAAGCTTCCTGGTGGTCTAGTGGTTAGGATTCAGAGCCTCACCACATCTTCTGGGTTCCATTCCTGGTCAAGGAATCATCATTTTCAGCACTCACTCACTCAAATCCAATTCACTTGCTTGCCAAGGTGTCATTGCTCTGATGTCATGGTCTTTGAGAATGGAGGAGAAACAGTGATGATGACGACAATGATCTTGATGCTCATCATCATCATCATAATTTCGTTGTTCCAGATATACAAAAATACAAAAGACAGTCTCCACTTTCAGATGGGAGAAACAACAAAATTGTACATAAAACATATATAGAGAAAAATGGGTGAGAGGGAAGCATTAAAATTAAAAAAAGGATAGATAGGGAAAGACATTTTATAGGATTTTAACCGAGACTTGAAGACAGGGAAATCAGACGAGATGGTCACTTAAGAGCATTCCAGGCATGCTTAAGAATATATCCAGAGAAAAATACATGGAGTAGACATGCTGTTCAAGGAACAGCCGGGAGATTTATGCTAAACAGTCTAAAAGTGGGTGAGGAAGGGGGGGCAGGACTAGGAATGAAGGGCTTTGAATAGGGATTCAATGGACTTTATTAAGTGAGGGGGGGAGGAGAAGATGTCCCTCTAATAGTTTAGGAAAATCCCTTGTGAGAATTGATTAGATGAGGAGAAACTTGCGCAAGGCTTACCAAGTAGCAGATTACTGCAATAGTTCAAGCAAAAGCTGGTGAAGACTGTCCCAGGGTGGTGACAGTATCTGAGGAGAGAAGGAGGTATATTTGAGAGATGTTACAAAGCTCAATTCTACAGACCTTGGCAACAGACTCGATATACAGTAGGATGACAAATAGGGAGGACTAATAGTTATATCTAGGTGAGCAAGACTGAGCAGATTTGGAGGATGGCAACCTATGAGAGCAATAGGGAAATTAAAATAAGGGTTTTGAAAAAAATAAACATTTTTGCTGTTTAGACGTTTTTCAGGTTTTCAATTCCTTTTGACCCTATCCGGGGTTTTCTTGGCAAAGGTTTGCCAAAGAATGATTTGTCATTTCCTTCTCCAAATCACTGTAATAATGAGGAAATGGAGGCAAATAAGGTTAAGTGACTTGCCCAGAGTCACAAAACTACTGAGTCTGAAGTCTGATTTGAATCAAAGTCTTCCAGAATCCACTGCTTTCCATTGTGCTAACTAGCAGTAGCAAAAATATGATTCAGTTTGGGACATTCTTAGCTTGAGCAGTTTATTGGATATGCAATTCAAGATGTCTCAAGGGTATAATATATTTTCACTTGAATAGCAAAAAAAAGAAAAATGATGCCCACCACCTTCTCAGGTAAACATAAGAATGGAAAACAAAATTTATGACACGATGCAGAGATTTGTGCATCAACAGCAATCAATAAAGTAGTAAAGAAGAGAACAGAAGAGGGACCAGGACAGAACCATATGGGACCAGCTACAGTTAAGATGATGTGATCTGGATGAGGATTCAGCAAAGGATAATGAAGAAGAGGTGAAAATGGGAAGAGAACCAGAAGAATGTGCTATCTTGAAAACATAGAAAAAACAATGTATTATCTCCTCGTAATAATCATTTATTTGAGTCCTGGTTTTCACCATTGTGTTTTGACAGGGTGGGAATAATATTCTCCTATTTTCAAACACAAGGAATAGATAGTTCTAGTCAGCATACCCACAATCTTCTTCTTCTTTGTTAGGTTACCCTAGAATGAATGGAAAATTTACTGATGTTTCCTCCTATTTGAGTTAATCATTAAGAATTTTCCAGCACTTATGATGTCAAGAAACACAAAAATAGACACTAAATTCAAGTTCACATTCTATTAAAGGAACTGAACATAAAAACACACCCATAAATCCACATTTATATATATGTGTGTGTGTGTGTGTGTGTGTGTGTGTGTGTGTGTGTGTGTAATACATATATTATATATACACACATATTTTCTTGAAATTTAGATGACAGGGAGTGAAAACATATAGGATAATGGAGGGAAAAGTCCTAACAAGTGATTTTTAAAGATGGGGAAAACAAGCATATGTTAATAACAAACACAGGAAGGAACTAATGGCCAAAGAGCGGAAAGACACAGAACATAATGGGGATGGGGAGAGATCATCTCCTGTAAGAGATCCCATGATGAAAATCCACAGGTACACCATAGTCAAGCTTTTAAGCTTCCAGGTTAAGGATAAAATGTTATGGAGCTACAATTATGATAACACAAAGTCTAGAAGGTTCCTCATTAGAAGACCGAAGTACTGAAAACATTAAATTTCAAAGAGACAAAGAGATGAGTTTGCAAAACCATAACAGTGAAGCTGAATAAAATCCTGAATATGAAAAAATGGATATTTGATGAATTAAATCTGATATATAAAATCTAGGAGAAAGAGAAGGTAATTAATTTTTTTTCAAGGCAATGGGGTTAGGTGACTTGGCCAAGGACACACAGCTAGGTGATTATTAAGTGACTGAGGCCGGATCTGAACTCTAGGGCTTATGCTCTATCCACTGTACCACCTTGCTGCCCATTAACATTAAGGTAATTATTAAAGATCATTTCTAAGGATGAGAGTAAACTATTCTTTTCTGGGAATATGCTTAAAGATATTTTTGATGTTTTCAATGTTGTTTTATTTTATTTGAGCAGGTTAAGAGAGCATACATAGATGAATATTTGTAGGCTGATTCCAAAACAAAACTGGGTAGGGAGATGTAAAAGGTAGCATTTATTTCATACAAGGGAAGCATGAATGTAAGAACTGTTACTGTGGAAGAAGTTGGTTAGAGAACTGAGTTAGAGAAGGAACATGTCTATATACATTTATACAGATATATATGTATGTGTTTTCTGCGTTGTAAGTGTGTGTTTGTGTGTGTGTCTGTGTGTATTTGTGTATGTATGTGTGTGTGTGTGTGTGTATGGTACATAAAAGTCTTTTAAATTTATAAAAATAAGATGCTGATGAAATCAGGACATGGGTGTAGGTAGATCCAGAAGCAGAAGGATGGAGAAAATAAAGGGGGTGGTTCTTAGAGGGGTGGGTGGATTAAGGAACAGGAGATTAGGGAGAGCTGATAAAGGAGTCTTAAAAAGAGTGTGGTAAAGGGAGGCAAAAGTTAGAAGCAAATCAGTTATGTGAGGAAGTAAAGGGAGGTAAAGATGAGAAGTAAATCAGAATTTTGAGGAAATCATAAAAGTTATGAGGATAAATAGAATAAAAGTTATAATTATCTGTCTATATATATATATATATAAAATTATCTTTAAAATATAAGTTATAATTGTATTATAACTTTGAATGTGATGAACTCATCTATAAAATGGAATTGAATGTCTGAATGGATTAAAAATCAGAAACCACCAAGCTGCTTATAAGGCAAACATACATATATACATACATAAAGATTGGCAAGTTCTTATGCAAACAATTCTCTATAATAAACCTATTTAATAGATATATTTGAAATATAAATTGTAACTTTTCAGAATTCATTCAATCCATTAGAATAACGTAAGGGTCTCTAAATTTAACAAAACAGTAAGTGTAACACATTAAGAACTAGATTTCACAAAACAATCTTTCTGTTATTACATTTATAACTGGACCTACAGATCTAGAGGAAGATCCAACACATCATTTAAAAATTTCAGAGAACATAGAGGGTCGTGATCTTTAATAATTTCCCTCATGATCCTTAAAAAGCAATCAATCATTAATTCCAGATTTGACATCATTTCAGTAAAATAGTTTATATTTCCCAAACTAGATCACATATTTGATAACACTCTTCAACATCTTACTCAATGATAAGTCATCTACTTAGGGTTACATAATTTTAATTATCCTAAATATTTTCCAATGCCCCTCAAATTTATTCCACTTTATTGGAAAGTGTAGCTTGGTGTTAAGATATACCTTGCAATCTCTTATACAATATCCTTCTGAATCTGCATTTAACGTGGGGGGAGAAACCAGCAATTTTACTTCTTTAAAATTTAAACATTAAATTCTTAACCTACATGAAACAAAGTTTTCATGCTGACATCTCATTAACTCAAAACAAAACAAAGCAACAGGTTCTCTTAAAGTTATCATTACAATTAAGTTTCTTTTACACACAGACCTCTTCTAAATTAGTGCTTTATAATCTTATTTATTTCTTCTTCCAAATTTCTTCTTCCAAATACACTTTTATCTTCAAAATAAAAAAATAATAAACTCCATGAATCTAGTCCTATACATATTCCAAAAGAAAAATGTACACTTTTTACCCATGATGGTGTTACATTTACATATATAATTTCTTCTTAAATAACAGATAATAAGCTACATTGGTCTTACATAGAAATATTCCCTTTTATAAACATAAGGTGAAAAAACAAAGCCTTTCACACATTCTCTGGACCAAAAAGACCTTGAGAGATATCACCTGTTGGCAAAATATTCCCTAGTTTTCATGAGTAAACTAATCTGTACAAATGTGATAGCTTAAACCTCAATTCATTCGTTGTTCATTAGTGAAATACAATTTTTAAATTCTCAAAAAAATTGTTTGAATCTGTTCTTATACAAAATTTACTAATTATTCATTACATAGTTCAATTTTGTGTATATTTCCTTTACTACCTAGAATTTTGCAACATAGAAAAATTCTTAAGACCAGTTGTTGCTAAAAATACCTTTTTATAATTACAAGATTTTCTTTTTAGTTCTCTTAAATTCCAAAAGTCATATTCAAAATAACCTTAAATCATTTTCTTTTCAAAGCCTAAAACGTTTTCAAATTTTTTTTTCTTTATCAGTGCAATTCTAACTTCTCAATGCTCTAACTTATAAGAGTTTTCTATCCCCACTGACCAGCATTTCTTAATATTACAACATTTTATGTTCTGGGAATTGGATATTCCCCTAAATTTGAGATATTAAAGCAATATGTACTAATTATTTACCTTTACTGTTATCATTACTCATGCACCATATTTTTCCATATATATGAACTATACCCCAAGCATATTTTGAATCGGGGTAAAATATTACCTTTCCTTTGTTTAGTAATTATAAATTTTGATTAAGGACACAAAACTCACAGTCTGTCCATCCTGACCATAGTTTTGTCATACTCCCAGTCTCCACCAAGGTCATTGGTTCCCTATCTATTACATCATTTCCATTGATTCTTTTTCCTCCTATGACTCTGGAGGAGCCATAAAAAACTAGAATTTAAAAAAAAAACTTTTTTTTTTTACAGATTCCTTAATTCAGGTTACATATATCTTCAGATTACTTTGTACAAAAGATTAGCTCATTATAGAATCAAAAATAATAAAACAAATTATATTTACCTATCAAACTTTCTATATTATTGGGTTTATCACTTTTGCAAACAATTCACTGCCAGATATTGCAAAAGTGGCAGTTTAATGCATTCTTTAGATTATTTTAACCTCATTTAGACATATATCTCATGTAAACTTTTAGCTTTCTATACTATCTTTTTTTCATTGATTTTTAAATGATATTTCAAGGCTTCCAAAATTCCAAAATCAATTCTTTTACTTATACAGTGTCAAACCTCCTCAAACCTTCTGTCTACATGCTTTAACAGTTCAAAAAACCCAAGTTGTTTCTATGCCTTGATGCTTTTCCCAATACTTTCAGAACCTCCTACTGAGACCATATAGCTTACATTTCCCCTTAATATTCTGTTCCACTATTCTTTTTCATTAACTCTTTTCAACTGTAGGTAATACTGGTCTGAACTACATCCCCGTAGCTTATACACAGCTGTATGAACCACAGACAATGTATTTTATACAATATTCCACAATATATTTTCCATTCGAAGGATTCAATATTTAATAGTTCTTGATTTTAACTGGTAAAATTTTGAGAAGGCGAACAGCTACTCACAAAACTCACAGCCTAATTGGGATATTGCGTTCTCCCTTCTAAACCGCATAACTTTTCTCATAAGGAGGCAAGTCCAAAATCCTTCCCAGGTGCTGTTCTGTTCTCAGATCCCTATTTATTCCATTACTCTCTGTAATAACTAACATTACCAGAATCTATGCTAATAAACACATAAAACTATATAATATTATCATTTCATTCTGGTAAAAGATTAATTATTTAGTTCACCTTTTCTAGCATTTCTGTGTAACCAAATTATATACTTTATAATTAACCTGACTGTCTGGAATTTTCTTCCCCAAAACTTTTCAAATTAAAACAACATATCTTTATATGATTTCTTTAATATATTTGGTAATATTCATTATCTCTTTCCAGTTACATTAACTTCAAATTAAGGTCACTTTTAACACTTATTTTACTATGTCTTCATGAAATAATTCTATTTTTGATTAGTCCTTTTTCTTAAAAAATTCTCTTTTTGTTCCCATTTCCCTCCCAAAATTGAGAGATAACACCCCCCCCCCAAAAAAAAAAAAACAGACAAGTGCCCCAGAAAAAAGAAGCTGGGATGGGGAACAGTGAGAGGAGAAAGCATTCTGGCAATGGCAACACAGAATCACAATGAAGAAGGGGGAAGGAAAAAAAAGCGAACAGCATTTTATCATTTTCTGCACTTTTCCATTTTTACTTTGGATTTCATTCCTATTATTAAGCGTGGACCCTAGAGCTCTCAGTCGGCACTTCTGGACTCTTTTGTCTTATCCCTATGGCCTCTAACCACTTGGACTTCTTTGGAATCTCTCCCTGCAAAATGTATTAATTGCTTGGCAGTATTTCTACCCCTGCTCTTTTTTCTGCTCCCATCAGATTCTATCTGCAGATTTGACCTGAGAGGAAGCGACAAGGGTCTGGTCACTCAGGGCTACACCTGGACTTGTGTACACAAACTTATGGACCTGTGGTGGGGCATCTCCCATGTTGTGCTGCCTCCAGAGAACCTTCTGGCTTTCAATTTTGCTCAAAATAAGTCTCTCTTCGGGATTCTTCCCTTCCTTCTCAAGGGATCTATGTGGGCACTAAATCACAAGCTGCTGGCAATTTCCAGCATGTCACCCACTTGTATGTATGTCCAAGAGAGTCTTGAGGGGGTAAATTCCCCAGCCCATGCACCAAACTGTGTGGGATAAAAATCCAGGTAAACTATATATAGAGATTCCTCTGAGCAAAAAGGAAAGTTTATTTTGACTTTTCATCAGAAAAGGGCACACTCCAAGTCTCACAGAGGTAGTAAAGATCAAGGAACATCTCTAAATTGACAGTCAAGGAAGATTATATGGCCTAATATAATCCCCTCCTCCTCCCTTCAATCCCTCTTTGTTGAATCATTGGTTAGTCTTCAGAGTCACATTCTACTTGTAGAAATCTACCCCAGCATCAAAAAAAGAATGAAAGGTTTTCATAAAATACTACCTCTCCATCCAGATAGTTATAATCCTGAAGGTTATTCTCACGATATTATTGAAGTAATGTAGTTTGTCTTGGAACACAAGGCGTAGGAACCATCTACTTATCATCAAACAAGAGGAGTTTTAGGAGTTTCTTTGGAATGCAAGATTACTGTCATGGTTTATCCTAGTAGTCAGTAACAGTAGTTTTATCAAAAGTTAGGAAAGTTTGGAATACAAGGGGCTTTCTTCTAGAAATAGCTTAAGAATAATAGTTTGTTCTTTCTTTAATATTTCTTAACCCTAAGAGGGCTTCACTAGGAATGTTAACCCTGAAATGACTTTATTGGGAATATTCCACTCACAAATATCACCAACAAACCCCTCCAGGAGAAGATAGAGATGCTTCATTTACAATAATTCTAGACAATACAAAATACCTGGGAGGACACCTACCAAAATAAACCAAGTGTCTACATGAACATTATTACAAAATACTTTTTCAAAAAATAAAGCCAGATTTACATAATTGGAGCAATATTAATTGTTCATGGGTGGCAGAAAATTTTAAATGAAATAATCTATTCAAGGCTGTCCTAATTAAATTACATAAAAGAGTAATCTAGCTAGAAAAATATAATTCATTTTGAAGAACTTAAGGTGAGGTATATGAAAGGAATTAATAACAAAATAAAGGAAGGAGATTTAGTCCTACCACATCTTAAATTATTATATAAAGAAGTCATTGTCAAAAGTATATGATACTGGCTGAGAAGTAGAAAGGTAGATCTATGTAACAGAGCAGAAATGCAATACACTGCAGTAAATTTTTTATGGTAGTCTTGTATTTGATACCAAGCAAGATTTGGACTTTTGGGATTAAGAGTTCATCGTTTGGTCAAAAATTGCTGGGAAAGCTGGAAAGAAGTCTGGTAGAAACTGGGCAAAGACCAATAAACTGTACCATATACCAATATAAAGTCAAAACAGATAAATCAATTGGATATAAAAAGAGGCATCTTAAGAAAAGTGGAAGAACAGAGAACATATCAGAATTATGAATAGAAAATTTAGGAATAGACAAGACACAGAGCATTTTAAATTTATAAAATGGACAATTTTAATTATATCAAAAAGGTTTTGTACAATTATATTGTATATTATATTATAAAATCCTACATAGCAGAGTCTCTGTTTTTATTTTCCTAGAAAAGCATGGTGCCCAGCACATAACATAGGAATAAAGACAGATGAGCAGAGTGTAGGACTGGTAGTTGTGGAACAGCAACAGAATAAGGATTTCAAGTGTGAAGAACAGGTTAGCTATGGGGGGTGAAGCCTGTGATTCAATTCAACTAGATTTAAATATAAAGCTGTATATAGATATACAGTTAAATTTTATGTGTATAAAGATCAAGTTACTCTCTTATATTTAGCGATTTAGGAAGAAAGGGATATTCCTATATTCATCATTACAAGTACCTTTCCTTAGAGACATAAGAGATAAATCTTGAATCAGTAAGAGAGAACCTCTATACTAAAACCTCCTAAATGATCCTAAGGTAGTCACTCTTCCTAGACCTCAAACAGCTCTCTTTCAAGGATAAATTTAGGAGGAAACCCACTATCTCAAAAATTTATACTATCCTATATTAAGTAGTACAAAACTTCACTATCTAGAATTAGACAAAACAACCTAGTATCTCTCTCATCCCAATAAAAATATTAATAGTACAATAATGAAATATAAAACTTTTATATTATACTTGACCTAAGAACACAAAAAATTAAATGGCCTACAAGTATAGAGCATAAAAATCAACATTTATCTGAACACATTAATTATTCAGAACAAAATATATTTCAAAATACTCAGTATATATAATTGTGGGTAAATTTCACCTATGGATAAAATTTCAGTGGTTACAAACTAATTTAAATGCAGTATTCAGTTGTATAACTTCTTGACATTTGGAAATCTCTAAATAGAATGCACAGCAACTATTCAAGGATTTGCTAATTGGGAGAAAAAACTGTTAAGGATAAGTAAAACATAACACGTTTACTTAGCTTTGCACAAGAAAAAGTTCAGTATTACTAATGGCATTTCACCATCATTTTCACAATAATGATTCAAGAAATGTCAGTTATGTTCTCAGATTAATGTGACAGATTTAAAGTATTCAACGAGAGGAAAATGAGTTAGCACCTTCATTATAGACTTTCTTGTCCTCTAACAAATCACTGATTCTACATAGCTACCCCAACTCTCTTCGTTAATTATTTTGAGCAGCATCATAAAAGAAAAAATTTGAGCTCATATAGTATACGATTTACCAGTGTGAGAAGGCTGAATAGAAGAAAAAATTACATTCCAAAAGAAAAAAAAAAGATCAATAAACTTTTAGCATAAAAAGTTAGATACACTCTTCCCCAGTTTCAATGATACTGGAAGAATTAATATGCTCACCAATCCAATATTTTAAAACATAATCCAATCTAATAAATCACTTACCATGAATTGATATGTCCCATATATTATCCAGATATTCTAGGAAGACTTAGAACAACAGCAGCTTTCTTTTTAGCTTCATTTATTCTTATTTCACCACTAGAATTCACCACAAATATTACTGCATATGACTCACCATAGTAATTTGGCCAAATTCCTCAAATTCTCTATCTCCTACTTCAAAAATTATGACATCAAAGTTTCTCTGTCTAAAATCAAATCTAGAAAACTTGACAGTTGGAAGAACATCTTGGGAATTTTCTGTTTTAAAGGGGAAAAAAACAAAACAGCATATTCTACAGGTTTGAATTTGCTAATGAATACTTAGCTTTATGTTAAATTCTTAAACAACTAAAATCTGATATCATTATACAAAAGTAAAGCTACACTACTTTGAAATATTCTAAAGAATATTCCCTGACTGATGTATTTAAAAAAAACTTTAGGCACTCACTGTGGACCCACAAAGAAATGCATGTGATACAAAGACCCTGCCCTTAAAGAGCTTATTTAGTCTAAAGAAGAGATAAGACACAAAAAAAAGTTAAAGGACTATAGTGACTTGAAACAAGTCATATATGCAAATGTTGCATGTCCTCATTTACTTGTACCCTAATAAGAATATATCACATTTATTCAGTGTTTTTAATTTGTGTTTAAAGTATTAGACAGGCAGATAAATTGAGTCAGGAAAACTCAAGTTTAAATTTGTCCTCAGACACTGAGATGCTATGGGCAAGTCACTTAACTTTGTTAGATCCTTTTACAGATAAGGAAACTGAGGCCAGGAATTGGTAAATCATTCCAGTATCTCTGCCAAGAAAACCCCAAAACAAGGGTCACAGAAAGTTGGACATAACTATGACTAAACAACTAAGGAGTGCAAAGTCCTTCTATGTTTATTAGCTCATGTGAGCCTTACAAAATCCCTGGGAGTTAGATGCTATTATAATCAGCCCCATGTACAGATAATAAACCTGAGGACCAAGAGAGATTACATGACCATCATAAAAATAGTTAACATCTGATGCAGGATTTAAACATAAATCTTCCTGACCACTGTGTGTTCATTATGCTACACTGCCTTCCCCTGACCCTAATGGAAAAAAAAATCCTCTATTTTAAAGAAAATAGAAAAAAAAATTTAATACAACTAAGGATTGAAATTTGAAGAGCAGGATGAGTTCTAGAAAGCTGACCACTCCCATGTTGAGAATGACTTCCTCTTCTTGATTTTTCTTGATCCTTCTTCAGGATGTTGGCCTTCCCTCTGTAGACTATTTCCAATCAGTCCTGAAAATACACAGTTGTTTTCATGTTGTGTCTCTAAGTAAACTTCAGAGAAGGGCCTGTCTTGCCTCTGTGTATTGACACATTGTGAACCTACACAATACTTAGAACATAGCAGGTGCCTAATAAATGCTTAATGACTGACTCACTGAGGGGAAGCTCCCAGGTGGTAACTGTTAGGTTTTTAAGTTGCAGACTCCTTAACAAACAGATAGAAAAGGACTGGATTTTTCTCCCTTCTTCTGATACAGCAAATTTACCAATTATGTAATTATTTTGCATTGAGGATACACTTCTAAAAAATACAATTACCTCTGGTAGAATTCCTTTGCTCAAATTTATATATTATGTCAACTATTTCCTTAAAATAATTTATAGATGAGAAAACACACTGCAAACAATAGTTTTAATCTTGATTAAAACTAGTCCTCCAATTCCAACACTTTTTTTTACCACAAATTCTACACCATTCATATCCATTCAGTTAGATTGCTTGTTTTCCAAACTTTAACTACATACAGGAATGAGAAGTTAGATTAGTAAAGAGAGTCAACTTAGAGGTGGACTGCCTGGTTCAGAGACAAGGGGCAGCGGGAGGTCCTGATGTTCTTTAGGAAGGTTAAAAAGTACTTGCATGCAAAAGGCAGACTTTAAAAAAAGGGGGCCTGGATCAGGGAAGGAGGGTGGAAGTTGTCTTCACAGAATCACATAATTTTAGAATTAAGAGTCATCTTAGTGATCATTTATTCCAATCCCCAATTTTACAAATGAGAATGAACACCCAGGGCAGGAAAATGACTTATTCCAGCCCTTAATAAACCAGTGATAAAACTAGGATTAACAATCAGTTTGCTAAATCCATGTTCTGCATTCTTGTCTTCATATCAGAGTTTTACTGTTGACAAGTAAAATAACTAAAATTTAACAATTTTAGCACCATGCAAAACCATCAATCACCATCATCCAGTCTTATAAGGAGAGTTTATCTCTTGGGGGAAGACTGTAACCTTGCATCAGAACATCATACAGGGAAAAGAAACTTTTAAGGACTTTATTTATCCCCCTCAAAATGCTAATGATCAAGTTAGTTAGTAAACTATCTTATTATAAAGCTTCCTCTTCTCTTTACCTTGAAGTGCATGGTTTGAGGTCTGAGAATGGAAGACTACTTAAGTCAAACTCTAATTCTGCCTTATTTTAAGTTAAATAGGCTGTCTTAGCCTGGAAATCTAACCATGATTCATGAATAAAAAACAGTGTTTAGAGTCCCGTATAAAAAACTTTTAAAACACACTAATTCTAAAAGTGTCAGTTGAAACATTATCCAAGGAATTTTCATGAAGTAGTGCACTACTGCAGATTAATATTAAATGCTAGATGCTAAGAATGCTAAAATGAAAAATGACATTGTTCCCTAAAGAACTTACAAATCTTACAAAACTTACAAATAGAGGGAGAGACAGGCATAATGCAAGATATCTAGAAATCCTTAAGATCAAACATAGGAATAAGATAATAGGTATGGGGCAGTGCCTGCAATCAAGAAAGTCTTCTTAGAAGAGATAGGATTTGGTTATGTGTAGGGAAAGTGAAAGATCTGTGAAAATTCTTAGAGGTAAAAGAGGACAATACAAAAGATAGTTCAGTGGGAAAAAAACACAGTGGATTTTGAGCCACAAAATCTGAATTTGAACTAACTTATAGAAGTCACTTATGAATAATCTCAGAAGCTCAGTTTCCTCATCTATAAAATGAGGTTTGTTTTAATGATCTCTGAGGTTCTTTTGGGCACAAATTTTCTGTGCTTCTGAAACCAGTGATGATAAAATTTGAAATAAAATGCATAAAGCAAGGAAGAAAAGTTGGAGAGCAGAGAATGGCTTGTTTTGGAATGTCAAAATAAATAAGAGAGTATGTATTTTGCCCTGAGTAACAGGTTAAAGTGCCATGTTTATGTGATCTGATCTTCATATAGGTTAGTTTGAAGAAGTGAGTAAAGGCAGTGAGGGAAATCAGTAGGCCTCTTCTAATAACCCATGGTAGGACTAAACTTAGATATTAGGGTAGTGACAATGGAATGGATAGGAAGAAATAAATTTGAGAAATATTGTGAAAGAACCATCAAAAGGATTCAAATAATTACAAGACGGAGAAAGAGGAGGAAAGGAACACTCAATGACCACCCTTAGATATAGCTTTAGAGGTTATGTAAAAAAGAATGTAAGGATTTCATAACAGTACAAGGAGTTCACATTTGAATATATGAAACTTGAGATGCTGACAATATGTCCAGAAATATTATCAAATGAATGAGTTCAAAGGAGAAAAAGGTAACTAAGTTAGTTAGGCAAGACTTTATACTGAACATGTCTTCTAGATCTGAAAATTCATCTTCTGAGTATAGCCACTCGTCCTTCCTATCTAATAAGAAATTCTTAAGTTTCTAATAGAGAGGAAGCAGTAAGGAAAGGAGTGCTTTTAAGGAAATAGTGTTCATTTTAAGTAAGAGAGACCAGGTTCATAACCTGCCTGTGACATGATCCTGGGCAAGTCGTGTCACCTGTTTTCTTATCCAGAACACGAAAGAGTCAGACAAGATGATCTCTGAGGGATTGTTTCAACAAAAGTTCTGATCATATGATCAATTCTAACATGAAGGAGTAGATTTGGGGAAAATTTGGAGGAAATATATTGAGTGAATGAATTAAGGATGCAGATAGGAAATAGAAATATATTTCCATCCTGTCTCAAAATCAAGTGCATGTACTGATCAGATAGGTATGTCTGTCTCAGTTTTCATGCATGTCTGAATTCTCCTAAATTTCCATCATTGCTTACACCCCTGAAAGGAATCAATCTCTCAGCCCCTGTGCCTAATCAAGTGTAATACCCCATGACTTTCCTAAATAGGGGGGCACAAACCAAATGGGAGCCCTCATATAATCCATCAGCTAGCAATTATGAAGCTTCTGCTCTGTACTACAAAGTCTAAGGGCCAAAACAACAGGTACTAATTGAACTGTCACACTACTTAGTGGTCTGAAGTCTTATAAAAAAATTGTTAGAAATAGCTAATCAGAAATTAAGGATAATTTAGCATAGATTTTGCATATATGCATATATATATATATATATATATATATATATATATATCCATAGCTTACCTCCTTTTATTACTTTCACTGTTTTGGTTTTGCCATTATTTACTATTCATACATTTAGTATTGCTACTTTTCTAAAAATTTTTAAATTTAAAAATCACTTTATATTTTAAAAATTTTAGTGATATAACGAATATTCATTTTTACATTTTTCTGTGGCAGCATTAAGCAACATCAGTTTTAAGATTAGAGAAAAGTAATATAATAAATAAATAAATCAAAATGGCAGCTAAAAAGCAACAACACCACCATAGGCCAATCATGAAACTAAATGACTGAATTGAGTGGGCTCTAAATAGAATTACGTAGAACAGAGGGTTAAGTGAAAAGGCAATTAAGACTATAATACACATGAATGAGTTTCAGATATCTATGGACATCTCCATTTTAGAATGTTCCAATATGAAGCTGATGATTTGAGGAGACTCTTGATATCTATTTTTCAAAGCAGTGGCTACAAAGATAATAACAGAAAAAGTACAAAGAGGGAAGAGGGTCCAGGACAAAGTTTTGAAGACAGGATTCAAACATAACTCTTTAGACTTTCTATGAGGCTATACTCTCCCACAATGTACAATATTTATTATAAATGATAAATATACTTTCCATTCTTGAATCATTTATCCAAATATAACACAATACTAACTTGTAAGAGCAAAATTCCAACATTACCTATTTAAATAAGATACTAGTATCTCAAAAATAGGACACAGTTAAAAGTAAAGACTATTTCCCAGTCATATTCATCTATACTCCAGAAGTCCGGATTTTTAATGGTGAACATCCACCACAGCCCAAAGAGACCCATTACCACATGTGTCACTCCTCTCAGCACCTGCCAATTCTTGCTTAAGGTAAATTTCTCCTTTTACTCCTCTTTCCTTCCCTCCTGTTCCTCCTCCTCATAATTCTTGCTCTAGGCACAGTAATCAAACCAAGGTAACCACTCCCAGAAAGAAAATGTGGACTACAGCTCCCATCTTGGGATTTTCCCTTCCTGAAAACACCTCTCTTT
Source organism: Macrotis lagotis (assembly GCF_037893015.1). Lineage (NCBI taxonomy): Eukaryota > Metazoa > Chordata > Mammalia > Peramelemorphia > Peramelidae > Macrotis > Macrotis lagotis. The sequence continues at coordinate 460,479,226 of NC_133658.1, forward strand.
CAGCCACCACTCCCCCAGAATGTTCTTTCCCTATTTGAATGTAAGGTTCTTGAAGGCAGTCCCTTCCTCATTTCTACTATTGCAACCTCCAGGACTTTGCAAAGTAGTAGTCACCCAAGAAGAACTGAATAAGTTTTTACTTTTTTTAAGAATTTTAGTATTTTAATTTTTTCCAATCATTTATTCAAAATAGATTCTGATAATATCCTACAGAAATTTTACAAGTATACATTAAGTGCAATAAAAAAAATACAGTGAAAGAAAGCCTAGAAATTCCGAGAGTCAAAAATCAGATTTTACTAAATGTAAACCTGCCAGATAATCAGGACGAGTTAGAACTACATACTCAGGAAATAACTTTATAAAGAAAAGATAATAAAAGATTAAGAGCAGTACTGCCTCATACAAACATGAAAAGAAGTAGAGGGGGGAAAAACCCCACGAATTTAAAGAACTGATGAAATGTTCAAATATCCAAAGGATCATTAAAGGGAGAAGACAACTGGAAGCTGTACAATAAGGATAATTTTTTTAAACTATCTATTAAAATTTTTTATAACAAAGCTCTTTTTCACCCTCCAGGACAGTGGAGCCATCACACCTCTGTGAGAGCTCCAGATGTCCCACTTTGACTTTTGGGATTTTGTTCATTCTTTGTATTTCTATGCTCAACACCTAAGAGTGCTTGGATCACTAAAGGCAGCACATGGAGGTAATCCTACAGATAATCCCAGGGAAAACAAACACAGGAGAAGATACTGAATTGGACCCAGTAAGTAGTCAAGAGTCTCAGAGGAAGTTAGCAACCCAGACAACATGAGGCAATGAAGAGGAGGATGTCAAAGGCATGGGAACTCAGGACGAGTTTTTATCCTTTCCACAAAGGAAACATCAAATATATTAAGAATGTCTATGCTTTCTGACATGCAGGTAAAAAAGTACAACCTGCAGAGCTCGTTCCATATATGCAGGGGTACATTTGCAGCTTTTAATAAAGATCCATCTTTTAAACACTAATTTTATTTTGTTTAAGCACTGATGTTCTTTTTTACTTCACTGTCATTTATCAATGCCATCTCTCCCCACCCAAATTCGCCCCATGAGGAACTGGCCAGTATAAGTGAAGGAAAACTAATTCTGAATATCTCTCAATTCTTTTATATTGCATTATCTTTCTGAGATGTTCATATCAATTATTCTCCTGGTCTTATTTCACTCAGCACCAATTCCTAAGCTTCCCAAATTTCTATGAATTCCTTATGGGCAATTCTAATGGTATGGAAATATTCTATTATAGCGATATATTATAGTTTATTCTAATGTTCAATTGATGAGAACTTTCCATTAAGGTCTTTGGTTACTGTAAAGAATATTTTCATAAATATTTTTGTATTACATTGTTCTTTTTCATCTATTAGGTCTCCTTGACTTATATGTGCTTAGTTTATCAGCGGTATTCTTTTTAAAAAGGTTAGATTTATTTTACAGACTTTAATCTAACTCCACATAGTGGAATATTCCCAGTAAAACCCATACAGTGTTAAAATTCCTAGTGAAGTCCTCTCAGGTTTAAGAAATATTAAGAAAAACAAACTATAATTATTGTACCATTCTTAGAATGACCTTGCATTCCGAAAGAGAAGCTCAGGATGCTTTCTGATGAAACTATTTTTACAAACTGGGAGGATAGTCTAACCATGTTTATTTCTTCATTAAGATAGTGATGAAGGTTACCATGTTACCAACTGAGGGACAAATATTATGAAAACATTTCATTATTTTTCCCTGTGCCTATTGCTCGGGTAGTTTTCCCGCTAATAAGATTGTTCCTCCAGAGACTGAGCCAGTGGGTTACAGAAGAAGGTGGTTAGGCTGGTGGTGGTGGTGGTGGTGATGGGGAGACCTGTATTAGGATGTATTCAAAATCATGATTGACTATCCTTTAAGTGCAGCTCTTTGAACATGAGTCTCCCTCCTCTGGAGAAAAGGAAATCAGAACTTTTACTCAGAGCAGTCCCTGAAGATTGTGTTTGGTGTTTTTATCCCACACATTAACGTTCACTTTCAAGGTTGTATAATAAAAACTGAATCTCATTGTCAAAACTTATTAAGGGACTTCCGGCCAAGATGAAGGAGAGAAGACAGTGCACAGTTCTAAAGTCTCCTGCTCTCTTCCCCATCTATCACATGAAACAAACCTCTTAAAAGAAATCCAACCCACAAAACCCAGAAAGAAAAGCCAGGAGAAAGAGCATTTACCTCAGGATTTGTCTCCCTCTGCAGCTCTGGTAGAATTCGGGTGGGTGAGTCTGGGCTCAGAGGGAGGATCTGGCCCAGATCAGCCAGATTAACAGCTGAATTGGAACCGGGGGTCTGAGGGACCAAGAGAGGGACCTGCTGGATCAGCAGTGGGGCTGGATGAAAGGGGCTGGGATCCGTGGGGAAGCAGAGGAGCTGGTGTTGGTGCTGTCCCCCTGGACCTCGGGGACCAGGCTAGGGGAAGAATACTGGTGCAGGAGAATGGCAGACACCATCCCTAGGCTTCTTGGGTCTGAGAAACTCTGAGGGCATGCCTCCATTGCACAGAGGCCTCTCCTCAAAGAAAAGCAAATTACTTCTGCCTCAGGCCCAGGTGTGCAGAAGAACCAGCCCATCAGAGGAATCACCTCAGGCCAGGGTAAAGACCACCATTGATTGAAGGAAAAAGAATTCAATAGTTCCAACCCCTGCCTTCAGGCAAAGGGAGAAGGCCTCCCAACCAAGGTCACAGACACCCCAGAGAGGGAAACCAGCACCTCCTACTGGCCAGCCGTAGAAACTGCACTCAGTAAAGCCTTCAGCAATCTCAAGCCCAGGTGAACCAGCCCCCCCCCCCCAACTCAAGGTCTTAGCATAATGAAGAAGTGTCAGTGAAAAGGTGGATCCATAGAAAAATTCGTGGAAGGGAAAAACCCCAACTCAGAGAGACCTCCAACCTCTGAGGAGAATAAAATATGGTCTCTAGCACAGAAAGACTTCCTAGAAGAAATAAGGAAGGAGCTTAAAAATTTGGAGAGACAATTAATACCTTAGAAAATACAACTGGACAAACACAAAAGGAGAATAAATCTCTAAGATCATCAATTGGAGAATTAGAAAATGAGAATAATTCTCTCAGATCCTCAAACAAGCAAATGCAAAAGAAATTAATTCTCTCAAAAACTCAACTGGTCAAATGGAAAGCTCTTTCAAAATTAGAATTGAAATATTGGAAAAGGAATTGCAAAAGGTTAATGAAGAAAACTCCTCCCTCAAAAAAAGAATGGAGTCTACAGAAACTAATGACTCCATGAGACAGCAAGAGTCAGTTAAACAAAATCAAAAAACAGAGGCAAATGTATAAAATACCTCATCAACAAAACCACTGACATCGAGAATAGATCGAGGAGGGGCAACCTGAAAATTATAGGACTTCCTGAAAACATTGAAGAGAAAAAAAAGCCTGGACTTAATATTACAGGATCTAGTGATGGAAAACTGCCCTTATATCCTGGAATTGGAGGGCAAAGTAGTTATTGAAAGAGTACATCGATCCCCACCAGAAAAAGATCCTAAAATGAAAACACCAAGGAATGTTGTAGCCAAACTGCAGAACTATCAGATAAAAGAGAAAATCCTGCAAGCAGCCAGAAAGAAAAAATTTAAATATCAAGGAGCCACAATAAGGATCACGCAAGATCTGGCTGCATCAATTTTAAGGGATCAAAGGGCCTGGAACGAGATATTTCGAAGAGCACGGGAGATTGGAATGATGCACCTTCTCTTCCAGGGAAAAAGATGAACATTTAAAGAAATGGAAGAATTCCAAAAATTTCTGATGAAAAGACCAGAGCTAAACAGAAAATCTGGACATCAAAGAGGAGGCTCAAGAGACACATGAAAAGGTAAAAAAGGGGGGGGCAGTAAAAGGGAAAAAATGCAATCCAGTAAGTTGAAACTGGCTATATCCCAGCATGGGGGGGGGGGGGGGAAGAAAGAGCCTCTCATAAATCCTGAGAAATGTAACTCTAACGGAGAGAATATACCTAGCCAGAAATGATGGATATCCATGACCTATCCATGAGACTGCTGTCTAATGGGATGTAACCGGCTTTAACCCCACTTGGGAGAAAGACTCTAATAACTCTCAGGAATTTTGACTCTATTCAATACAATATACTGAACTAGAAGGGAAAGACACTCTTAATTTTCTATGACCTAGGTAGAATGATGTAAAAAGATACACTACCTCCCTATAAAGGAAGACAGGAAAGAGACGGGAGGAGGGAGGGGACTGAATGGGACAAATCTCATTACACTAAGAGGTACAAAAAACCTATGGTAATAGAGGGGAAGAAGGGAGCACATGAGAAACACCCGAATCTTCTTCTCATCAGACTTGGCTAAAAGTCAACCTACACATAGTCAGTTAACTTATAAAACATCAAACCTTTCGAGTATTAAAAGGGGAAAAGAGGAGGGGGGATGGAGAAAGGGAAGGGGAGTGGGGGAAATAAGGGGAAATAACAAAAGGAAGGGAAGGGAAAAGGTAAAAAGGAAAAGGGGAAAGAAAGGGGAGGGTGTGATATAGGAGGGCAAACACACTGAAGGGGGTGGTATTCAGAAACAAAATACTGGGGAATATGGATAAGGGGGGGAAGGGGGAAAATACAAACAGAGTGAAGATAGCACAGAGGGCAATAAAAAATTAGTAATCATAACCTTGAATGTGAATGGGATGAACTCTCCCTGAAAACGTAAGCAAATAGCAAAGTGGATTGAAAAGCAGAATCCTAAAATATGCTGCTTACAAGAAACTCATTTGAAGCAGAGAGATACATAGAGAGTAAAGGTAAAAGGTTGGAGCAAAATATATTTTGCCTCAGCTGAAGTAAAAAAAGCAGGGGTAGCAATCCTTATCTCAGACAAAGCAGCAGCAAAAAGAGATAGCATTAAAAGAGATAAAGAAGGAAACTTTATCCTCCTAAAAGGTACCATAGACAGTAAAGTCATTTCAGTATTGAATATATATGCACCAAATGGGACAGCACCCAAATTCTTAGAGGAGAAGCTGAAAGAATTACAGGAAGACATAGACAGCAAAACTCTACTAGTAGGAGACCTCAACCTCCTGCTATCAGATGAAGATAAATAAAATCATAAAACAAACAAGAAAGAAATTAGGGAGGTAAATAGATTGTTAAAAAATGTAGATATGGTAGACTTATGGAGGAAACTGAATGGGGATAGAAAGGAATATACCTTTTTCTTTGCAGAACATGGAACTTATACAAAAATGGACCATGTACTAGGACATAAAAACCTAATGATCAACTGCAGAAAGGCAGAAATAGTGAATACATCTTTCTCAGATCACAATGCAATAAAAGTCATATGCAATCCTGGTCCAAGGAGATATAGAACCAGAACAAATTGCAAACTGAATAACCTCATTTTAAAAAATGAGTGGACCAAAAAACAAATTACAGAAAGAATTAAGCATTTTATCCTAGATAATGATAATGATGAAACAACGTACCAAAACCTATGCGATTCATTCAAAGCAACTCTCAGGGGATATATTATAGCTCTAAATGCTTATATCAATAAATTGGAGAAAGAGGAAATCAATGAACTAAACATACAACTAAAAAAATCAGAGAAAGAACAAATCAAAAATCCCCAATCAAATACCAAATTAGAAATTCTAAAAATTAAAGGAGAAATTAATGAAATCAAAAGCAAAAAAATATTGAATTAATAAAACCAAAAGTTGGTATTATCAAAAAACCAATAAAATTGATAAACCTCTTGTCAATTTGATTTAAAAAAGAAAGAAGAAAACCAAATTACTAGTATTATAAATGAAAAAGGTGAACTCACCACCAATGAGGAGGAAATTAAAGTAATAATTTGAAATTATTTTGCCCAACTCTGCCAATAAATTTGATAATCTAAGTGAAATGGATGAATATTTACAAAAATATAAGTTGCCTAGGTTAAATGAAGAAGAGAATAAATACCTAAACAACCCTTTCTCAGAAAAAGAAATGTAACAAGCCATTATTGAACTCCATAAAAAAATCTCCAGGTACAGATGGATTCACAAGTGAATTCTACCAAACATTTAAGTAACAATTGGTTCCAATCCTATATAAACTTTTTGGAAAAATAGGGAAAGATGGAACTCTGCCTAACTCTTTCTATGACCACAACATGGCCCTGTTACCTAAACCAGGAAGAGTTAAAACACAGAAAGAAAATTATGGACCTATTTCCCTGATGAATATAGATGCAAAAATCCTAAATTAAATCTTAGCAAAACGATTACAACAAGTCATCACAAGGATAATACATTATGATCAAGTAGGATTTATTCCAGGAATGCAGGGATGGTTCAATATTAGGAAAACTGTTAGTATACTCAATTATATCAATAGCAAACCTATCAGAAATCATATGATCATATCAATAGATGCTGAAAAAGCTTTTGACAAAATACAGCGTCCATTTCTATTAAAAACACTAGAGAGAGTAGGAATAAATGGACTGTTCCTTAAAATAATTAGCAGTATCTATCTGAAACCATCAACAAGCATTATATTCAATGAGGAGAGGCTAAAGGCATTCCCAGTAAGATCAGGGATCAAACAAGGGTGCCCATTATCACCACTACTATTCAATATTGTATTAGAATTCTTAGCATCAGCAATTAGAGAAGAAAAAGAAATTGAAGGAATTAGAATTGGGAAGGAAGAGACAAAACTCACACTCTTCGCAGATGACATGATGGTCTACCTAGAGAATCCCAAGAAATCATCTAAAAAACTACAGGAAACAATTAGCAATTTTAGCAAAGTTGCAGGTTACAAAATAAACCCTCATAAATCCTCAACTTTTCTATATATGTCTAGCAAGAAACAGCAGGAAGAGCTAGAAAGAGAAACCCCATGCAAAGTAACCTCAGACAGTGTAAAATATTTGGGAGTCTATTTGCCAAGACAGACTCAGAAACTTTTTGAAAACAATTATAAAACACTTCTCACGGAAATTAAATCAGATTTAATTAACTGGGCAACTATCAACTGCTCATGGATAGGGAGAGCTAATATAATAAAAATGACAATTCTACCAAAACTTAACTATCTTTTTAGTGCCCCACCAATCAAAATTCCAAAAAATTACATTGAAGAGTTAGAAAAAATTGTAAGTAAATTCATATGGAGAAATAAAAAGTCAAGAATTGCCAGGAGCTTAATGAAAAAACATGCAAACGAAGGTGGCTTAGCACTACCTGATTTAAATTATATTATAAAGCATCAGTCATCAAAACTATTTGGTATTGGCTAAGAAATAGAGTGGTGGACCAGTGGAATAGAGTAGGTGTAAAAGCAGGAGAGGAGTATAATAATATGCTGTTTGATAAACCCAAAGAGTCCTGCCACTCAGATAAAAACTCCCTCTTTGATAAAAACTGCTGGGATAATTGGAAGTTAGTATGGAAGAAACTTAGATTAGACCAACACCTCACACCCTTTACCAAGATAAGATCCAAATGGTTACAGGACATAGACATAAAAAACAATACTATAAGCAAATTAGAAGATCAAGGACTAGTCTACCTGTCAGATCTATGGAAAGGGGAACAGTTTATGACTAGGGAAGAGTTGGAGAACATCACTAAAAACCAATTAGATGATTTCAATGACATTAAATTAAAAAGCTTTTGCACAGATAAAACCAATGTAATCAAGATCAAAACAAAAGTAGTAAATTGGGAAGCAATCTTTACAACTAATGATTCTGACAAAGGACTCATTTCTAAAATATATAGAGAACTGTGTCATATTTTTAAAACAAAAAGCCATTCCCCATCAAAGGCAATTTACAGATGAGGAGATCAAAAAAATCCATAGCCATATGAAAAAATGCTTTAAATCCTTAACTATTAGCGAAATGCAAATTAAAGGTTTTCTGAGGTACCACCTCACACCTCTCAGATTGGCCAGGATGACCAGGAAGGATAATGATCATTGTTGGAAGGGATGTGGGAAATCTGGGACACTATTACTCTGTTGGTGGAGCTGTGAACTCATCCAACCCTTCTGGAGAGCTATTTGGAACTGTTCCCAAAGGCTCCAAAAATGTGCATACCCTTTGACCCAGCAATACCACTACTGGGTCCATACCCTGAAGAGATGAGGAAAAAGGGTAAAAACATTACTTGTACAATACTGTTTATAGCAGCCCTGTTTGTGGTGGCAAAGAATTGGAAATCCAGTAAATGTCCTTCAATTGGAGAATGGCTTAGCAAACTGTGGTATATGTATGTCATGGAACACTATTGTTCTATTAGAAACCAGGAGGGACTGGATTTCATGGAAACCTGGAGGGATTTGCATGAACTGATGCTGAGTGAGAGGAGCAGAACCAGAAAAACACTGTACACCCTAACAGCAACATGGGAGTGATGTTCAACCTTGAAGGACTTGCTCATTCCATCAGTGCAACAATCGGGAACAATTTTGGGCTGTCTGCAAAGGAGAGTACCATCTGTATCCAGATAAGGAGCTGTGGAGTTTGAACAAAGTACAAGGACTATTCCCTTTAATTTGGGGAAAAACCCAGATATCTTATTGTCTGACCTTGTTACCTCTGAGAATTCTGTTCTCTTTAACGGTATGATTTTTCTCTCATCACACCCAAATTGGATCAAGGTAAAACATGGAAACAAAGCAAAGATTGATGGAGTGCTATCAGTGTGGTAGGGGTGGGGGAGGGAAAGAAGATTAGGGGAAAATTGTAAAACTCAAATAATATCTTTAATAAAAATTTTAAAAACTTATTAAGCATTTTTTTTCTGTTCATTAACCCTGTGAGGGTCTTACTGGGAATTCCTTTCACTAGGTAAAAATAGAAGAAAGCAATAGACTGTTAGCTCAATATATTATAAGTTCTCATTAGGGTATTGGCATATTTAAACTAGATAATCAGTATTAGTTAATTAAGAAATCAAAACGTCATATTTGGAGATTTCTGGCCAAGATGGCAGAGAGAAGAAAGGCACTGTGATAGGTGCTATCTCATTCCTCTCAGAAATAACATGAGAGAACCCTCTTAACACAAATTTGATCAATAAATCCAGAAAGAGAAGCTGGGAGAAGAACACCTACCAAGAAGATCTGTCTCAGGGGACTGTGGGTGAAACCTGGGACAAGAGCAGAGGATAAGCTTGGTATGGCAGCTGGGGGAAGCCAGAGGGACAGCCTCAGTCATGAGATTTTGTTGGTGAGTGGCAAGTGTAGGGTTCGAGATCCACCTTTAGATGCACAGTTTTGGGCAGGGGGGTGGGGGGAGAGTAGCAGTGGGAGGATGAATTCCAGCACAGATTCTCAGAGCATGCCTGGACAACAACCAGCCAAACCAGGGACCTGAGCTCCATAATAAACAATCCACCCCAACCCCCTCAGGGCAACAAGTTCACTCAACAGGAAAAGATTAACTCCCTCCACCAGGGCCCAGCCCAGTGTTCAATGTCAACCCAGAACCTGCTGCTGAGCACTTCACTCCAGAGAAAGCAACCAGCAGCCCCTACTGGCTGGCCCCTGGAATTACTGAGCCAAGAGAACAAAGCCTCTAGGATCTTCAAAAAGCAAACCTCTGAGAGCTTGCTCCACACCCCCCAACACAAGATGAAAAAAGGACAGAGAAAAGGGAGGCCCATGGAGAAATACTTAGAAGAGGCAATTTCTAACCCAGAGAGATATCAAGCACTGTTGAGGAAAATACGAATTGGTCTCCAGCCCAGAAAGACTTCTTTGAAGAAATCAGGAAGGAGTTAAAAATCAACTGGAAAAAGTGGGAAAAGAAACTCAAGAGAAAATTAACACATTGCAAGATAAAATTAATATCATGCAGCAAGAAAACAAATCCTTGGAAAATACAATTGGACAAATGCAAAATGAGAATAACTCTCTCAAATCTTCAATTGGGAAAATGCAAAAAGGAAATGATTCTCTCAAAACTACATTTGGGAAAACCGAAGGTTCTTCAAAAATAGAATGGACGAACTGGAAAAGGGGCTGTAAAAGATAAATGAAGAAAAAATCTTCTCTAAAAAAAGAATGGAAATGGCAGAACCCAATGACTTCATGAGATAACAAGATTGTGTTAAACAAAACCAAAAGTTTGAAAAAATGGAAAAAAAATGGAAAATACCTCATCATCAAAACCTCTGACATCAAGAACAGGTCAAGAAGGGAGAATCTGAGAATTATAGGCCTTCCTGAAAACATTGAAGAGCAAAAAAGCCTGGAGTTAATATTATAGGATTTTGTCATGGAAAATTGACCTGATATCATGGAACCAGAGGGTAAAATAGTTAATGAAATCATACATGGATCCCCTCCAGAAAGAGATCCTAAAATAAAATATTGTGGCCAAAGTCCTGGACTATCAAATAAAAGAAATAATTCTACATGGAAACAGAAAGAAAAAAAAGTTAAATACCCATGAACCACAGTAAGAATTACACAAAACCTGGCTGCAGCAACTTTAAGGGATCGAAGGGCCTGGAATGTTATATTTCGATGAGCAACGGATCTTGGAATGCAGCCAACAATCGCCTATCTGGCAAAGCTGAGCCTTGTCTTGCAGGGAAAAAGATGGAAATTTAATGAAATGGGAGACTTCCAAGATTTCATAATGAAAAGACCAGAACAAAATAGAAAATTAGGAAATCAAACAGAAGGTTCAAGAGACACATGAAAAGGTTAAAAAAAACTGCTATACAATATGATGAAACTGGCTTTATACCCAATTTGGAGAAAGATTCTCAAAACTCTTGAGAATTGTGACTGTATAGGAGAGAATATACATAACCAGAAGTATTGGATACTCAGAATTCATTTGTGAATCATAATGATTTAAAAACAATACCTCCTTAAAAGTGGGGGCAGTAAGGAGAAGGGAGGTTGGAAGGAGACTGAATGGGGTAAATCTCATTACATTAAGGCTTATTGTAGTTGAGTGGAAGAAGGGAGGAGGTGAGAACCATCTGAATCTCATCAGAATTGACTTACAGTTAAGTTAAACACAATTAATCAATTTAAGAAACTTACCTTACTTTCAAGCATTAAAAGGAGAAAAGGTGGGAACAGGGACAGGGAGAAAAAGGGGAACTAAAAGAAGGAAGTGAAGAAGGGGAAAAGGGAAGGGGGAGGGAAAGAGGAGGTGGTTTGATATAGGAGGACCAACACACTGAAGGTGGTGGTATTCAGAAACAAAATATTGGGGAATATGGACAAAGGAGAAAAAGGGGGAAAATACAAACAGAAGGAAGATAGCTTGGAGGTCAATAAAAAGTTAGTAATTATAACTTTGAATGTGAATGGGATGAACTCTCAGTTAAAATGAAAGCAGACAGCAGAATAGATGAAAAACTGGAACCCTACAATATGCTGTTCATAAGAAAGTCATCTGAAGCAGAGAGATACATATAGAATAAAGGTTAAAAGGTTGGAGCAAAATATATTTTGCTCCAGCTGAAGGGAAAAAAAGCAGGGAGAGCAATCCTTATATTAGACAAAGCAGTTGCAGAAATAGATAGTGTTAAAAGGGATAAGGAAGGTACCATAGACAATAAAGTAATTTCAATACTAAATATGTATGCACCCAATGGACCAGCATCCAAATTCTTAGAGGAAATGTTGAAAGAGCTACAGAAAGACAGACAGCAAAACTGTACTAATGGGAGACCTCAACCCCTTACTCTCATATTTAGATGAATCAATTAATAAAATAAACAAGAAGGAAGTTAAAGTCGTAAATAGATTTTTAGAAAACCTAGGCATGATAGACCTATGGAGGAAACTGAATAGAGATAGAAAGGAATATACTTTTTTGTCCTGCAGTACATGGCACTTACACAAAAATTGACTATGACAAGTTATCATTAGGATAATACATTATGATCAAGTAGGATTTATACCAGCAATACAGGGTTAGTTCAATATTGGCAAAACTGCTAGTATAATTATATTAATAACATACATATCAGAGCCCATATGATTATATCAATAGATGCTGAAAAAGGTTTTGACAAAATAGAGCACCCATTCCTACACTGCAGAGTGTAGGAATAAATGAATTGTTCCTTAGATTAATAAGCAGTATCTATCTGATAATGCTCAATAAGCATTATATGCAACAGGGATAGGTTTGAGAAATTCTCAATAAAATCAGAGCTGAAACAAGGATGCCCATTGTCACCAGTGCTATTCAGTATGGTAATAGAAATGTTAGCCTCAGAAATAAGAGAAGAAAAAAGAAATTTAAGGAATTAGAATGGGCAGCTAGGTGGCACACTGGATAGAGCACCAGCTCTGGAGTCAGGAGGACCTGAGTGCAAATTTGACCTCAGACACTTAATAATTACCTAGCTGTATAACCTTGGTCAAGGCACTTTAATCCCATTTGCCTTGCAAAAAACCTAAAAAAATTTAAAAAATGTAACAGAATGGGAAGAAGACAAAACTCTCACTCTTTGCAGATGACATGATGGTATACCAAGAGAATACCAAAAAGTCATCTACAATACTACTAGAAATAATGAGCAACTTTAGTAATGTAGCAGAATATACAAGAAACCCTCATAAATCCTCAACATTTCTATAAATGCCTAGCAAGATACAGTGAAAAGAGCTAGAAAGAGAAATCCCATTCAAAGCAACCTCAGACAAAATAAAATACCTGGATGGCTACTTGTCAAAACAGACTCAAGTACTCTTTGAAAACAATTACAAAACTCTTCTCATGCAAATAAAAGCAGACTTAAATACCTGGGAAAACATCAACTGTTCATGGATAGGTCAAGCTAATGACAACTTGTAAAATGACAAATTGCAAAATGACAACTCTACCAAAACTAAACTACTTTTTTAGTGCCCTTACAATGAAAATTCCTAAGAACTACTTTAATGATTTAGAAAAAGTCATAGGTAAATTTATATGGAGATATTAAAGGTCAAGAATTTCCAGGGATTCAGTGAAAAAAGTACAAGAGAGGGTGGCTTAGCCTTACCAGATCTAAAATTATATTATGAAGCATCAGTCATCAAAACTGCCTGGAATTGACTAAGAAATAGAGTTATGGATTAGTGGAATAGACTTAGGTACAATAGCAGGAAATGATTATGATTATAGTAATCTTGTTTGATAAACCCCAAAAGACCAGCTATCGGGATAAAAACTCTACAATAAAAACTGTTGTGAAAATTAGAAGTTAGTATGGCAGAAACTTGAATTAGACAAACACCTCACACCCTATACCAAGATCTAGGATACCAAATGGATACAGGAATTAGAGCTAAAAATCAATGTTATAATCAGACAAGAAGATGAAGAACTAATTTACCTATTAGATCTATGCAAAGGGAGGCAGTTTATGACCAAGGGATAGAGGAATATCATTCCAAACAAACTAGATAATTTTGATTACATTAAATTAAAAAAGCTTTTGCACAAACAAAACCACTCTAACCAAGATCAAAAGAAACGTAGTGATTGGGAAATGATTTTTGCAACTGGTATTTCTGACAAAGGACTCATTTCTAAAATATAGAGAAGTGAGCCAAATTTTCAAAAAAAAAGCCATTACCCAATTGACAAATGGTCAAGGGATATGCAAAGAAGTTCAGCATAGGAAATCAAAGCAATTTATAGTCATATGAAAAATTGTTCCAAACCATAACTTATTAGAGAAATGCATCTCTGCAATATCACCCTACACCTCTCAGACTTGTCATTACGTGCAGAAAGGACAATGATCAGTGTTGGAAAGGATGTGGGAAATCTGGGGCAGTAATACATTTTTGAGTGAACTCATTTAACCTTTCTGGAGTGCAATTTGGGATTATGACCAAAGGGCATCAAAAATGTGCATACCCTTTGACTCAAGATTACCACTGGGTCTATACCCTAAAGAGATTATGAAAAAGTGTAAATACATCAGTTGTACCAAAGTATTTATAGCAGCCCTGTTTGTGGTGGCAAAAAAGTGCATATTCAGTGAATGTCCTTCAATTGGGGAATGGTTTAACAAAATGTGTTATATGCAGGTCATGGAACACTATTGTTCTATTAGAAACCAGGAGGGATGGGAATTCAAGGAAGCCTGGCAGGATTTGCATGAAATGATGCTGAGTGAGATGAGCAAAACCAGAGAAACACTGTACACCCTAACAACAACATGGGGGTGATGATCCACCTTAATGGACTTGCTTATCCCTGCAGGGCAACAACCAGGGACAATTCTTGGCCATCTGCAATGGAGAATACTATCTGTAACCAGTTATAGACTTTGAACAAAGACCAAAAACTATTACTGTCATATTAGAATAAAAAAGTTATATTATTAAGTAATTTTACTATCTCATAATTTATTTTTCTTTCTTAAGGATGTGATTTCTCCGTCATCACATTCAACTGAGATCAATGTATAACATAGAACCAATGTAAAGACTAAATGCCTTCTGTAGGGGGTGGAGGGAGGAAAGAATGGGAGAAAACTTGTAAAACTCAATATAAATACAATCTTTCTTAAATAAAAAGAAAAATTAATCAAAGCCTCCAATTTCTCTACACAAATACATTTTTCTAAAACAGACTAGAGATCCTTAGCTAACTGAAAAAAATAAACTTTTTAAAATAAAAACAAAAGAATGCATTATAGGATGATACTTCACTGGGTTTTAGTGTTTTCCTATCAAATTTTGCTAACTTATTTTAAGAAAGGGATTCCCCCTCCCCCCTCCAAGGATAACTTGAAAGGAGAAATAAGAATTGCATTTAACTAAGTAAAGACAAGAATCCTGTTAAAATTTCATTATATCTCCCTATAGCGACTTACATCTAAGAAATACTTAAATAATATATATTCTCATTTGATTATACCACAACTTTTCACTACTGGAATACTAAAGATATACTAGGGTAATGTTTCATAACCGTTTTTTTCTTGTCATCGACCCCTTGGTTGTCTAGAGAAGCCCACAAACTTATCTTGGAATGTTTGTAAATAAATCAAACGCAAAAAAAGAAGGAAATCAAGTAGTTAAAATAACACTATTTTTTTTCTCCCTCCAAGTTCATAAACCTCCTGAAGTGTCTTCCTTGGAAGTCCATGGAACATAATTTAAGAAGGCTCATTTTTAATTACTGGTGGAGTTGAACTGATCTATCCCAATCAGTGAAGGGGAAAATAAAGTAAAGGTAAAAGAAAAATATTTATAGCAGCTCCTTTTACTGTGGCAAAGTAGTGAAAATTGAGGTGGTGCCTATCAATTGGTGAATGGCTGTACAAGTTGAAGTATAAGATTGTAATGAAATATTTTTGTGCTCCAAGAAATGGCAAGCAGAATCCTTTCAGCACAGTTGCAAAATTCTGAAAGAATTTTTATGTTTTCATGAAATTGGAGTTTTTGCTAATTTTAATTAGAAATTATATATAAAAAGTTAAATAATAAAACTGCATGAATGTCATCGATAAAAATACTAAAATATCCATAAGAATATTAAAAGTCACTTCATTATCATATGTGAAATTTTTAAATCATATTAGTGAGGATATTTCCAATCAGTTTTCATTAGGAAAAGTAAACATCAGCCATGGTTGATGTTACCCATCTTCAGTTTGGTACAAGACTAAAGGACTTCTTAAAATGACCAGAAAGTAACTTTTGTTTTCTTTCCTTAGAACAACTTGTATTCTTTTCCCTTCACTGTTTATATAGTTAAATTGAATGGCCTGATTAAACTAATTCACATTAAGGTAACCTGCTTAATTTGTACAATGTTGACATAGACCTCCTGGGTTGCAAACACTTTATGACAATTCTATCCAATGTAGAAAAATGTTTTCTTCTATATTGTGCTAAGGTTTAAAAAAGCCAAATTAAAGATGACACTTGATTCTGAATCTAAAACATCATGTTACCTTTCTAAAAACACTAATAAAATGTTCTTATGCCTAAAAGTCAAACATTGGCACTCCTTTCTCTGCAGCTTATTGCCTAGAAATGACTTTTTTTTAAAGAGGCCCTTAGCACACATTGCAATGAACTTTTATCACCCTGATGCATTTAAACTTTGACTTTAGAGATGAGACAGTTCATGGTAAACAATGACTTTTTTCCCCATAATTCTAGACAAATGCCAATAGTTTTGTCTTTTGTGTCTTTCAAGACAATCCAGGGCATAATAATTTAATTTTATGAATAAAACTAACTAAAATAATTATGGTTAAATCTATTGTGAAATTCATTTCTCAGGAAAGATTATGAAATGAAATCAGAAGTTCTAATAAAAATTCTGAATTACAGTGCATCAAAACATTAAAGGGCAGAAATCATTCCATTAAGGACTCGAGGACTATAAAAGAAGAAACATTTAAATTTACTCAGATATTAAACATGTTATCAATCATTTCACAAAAACCACAAGCTAATTACAGCAGGTAAATGGAGAAAAGAAATTACAAAATAGTCCTTAAAAGTGATTATTGCCAAGCTTGTTTCCAAGGAAAGAAAAACAAATCTCCCTATTTCCCTCCTTAAAGAAGTAGAGGGCAATAGGTAACAAACATGTTAAATGTGTTGACTAGTTTGCTTAACCTTTTTAAAATTCTTTTTTTGTTTTGAAATGTTCACAGGATAGGGAAGTAGAGAGAAGAATATATTTAAGAGAATGAAAGTGATGTATAAAATAAACTAATGTAAATGTCAACCTAAAACATGTATTTTTAAAATTTATATAATTTATGGCACTATTTTAAAATTTATATAATTCATTTTCTTCAAGTACAGTTCAAGTTAACAGTGCAGTTTGAAGCAATGAAATTTTTAAAGGGCTTTTTCTGTATCTTACTACTTTACTTCTTCTAATTGGATATGAAAAGGAAAACAAGATTAGTTATATATAGCAGACTATACCTCAAGGCTTCTATCAATTTTGTTTGGGGCTATTTTTTCTAGGCAAATACTAGATGAGATAATCCACATGATGCTTTAAAAAAAACCTTTTTCACATGATAGTAGGGTTAAGTGACTTGTCCAAGGTCACCCAGCTAGGTAATTAAGTGTCAAAGTTAAACCCAAATCCAGGAGGAGGAGGAGAAAATTATTCCAGGGTTGGTGCTTTACCACTGGACCAGCTTAAATGTTGAGACCGGGCCTGGACTTCACTCCTGCATCATTTTTTTCTCTGAGAAAACTCCAGGGAGACTCCAAATGATTCATAACCTCCATGGAGAGCCTAAACTATCTTCAATTACTATTTAACATACAAACACCCTGCTTCCTATATAACATATTTCTATAAAAAACTCTTCCCCAACTACCCACAGATGGATTCTGTTCAGATCCAGCTGCTGCTCCTTCAATAAACAGCTTTATATTCCATTTGTTTCTATTGCTTGCAGTTCTCAGACCAAGGCCCAACTTTTCATTTGGTGCCAAATCTAGGAGAGGAGTGGCAAGGATTCCTGAAGGCACTCAGCCAAGGAAGCAGGAAGCTTCGACAGTCCTCTTGTGATAACTCCCTGATCCTGACAGAGGGAATCATTGCAACCCTCTCCTGGACCTACTAAGCCCTTGGTATTTAAGGATAATTGCTGCTCCCTGGCCACTTCAGAAAACTGGACTAATTCAAGACTTAAGACTCCTCCCCAGGCACTCCTTCCTCTTTCTCAGAACCACCAAAATCCTATCTATGTGGGGAACTGCCTTGAAACAGAAAAAAAGAAACTGGGATGCCTCTTTGTTTTACTTGAAACGAAATAATGCCTCCTTCCCTCCTCAAGTGGGTCTTAGTCATAGTTACCGGGGTACACTGTGTATTCTCACCTCATAATACTCCTTCACAGGACCTCAAATTCCAAAACTTGCTCAACACCTTAAAGTGACAGGAACAATTTGTTTCAACCAAGGCTAATAGAGTGAAGCTGTTTTTTGAAGTTGTGACTACTCTCCTTGGGACTGCGATGTTATTCAAATCCTGCAATTCTCTATCCAGCCTCTTACAATGAATGTATATCCTGGATCTACATCAAACCTCACCCTCAGACTCTGCCCCACCAGTCCAACAGCTCCTGACCTCCCAGTGTATGGGCAATATATCTCTATAGTTCACTGTCTTGAACTACTCCGATCCTGAACCCCTCAGGTTGTCTCCTAAAGAACCGGGAAAAATTTGCAAGACAGGATTTGAGGAAGAAACTTTTTTTAAAAAATAATGCCTGGCCCAACTTCAATTGAAAGTAAACCTTGAACAGCTCAATATGTCAAAAATGTCTTCTTTCAATGAAGACAAAACTCCCTCCCTCTGAAGGAGGCCACTGTTCTTAGTTTTCTTCTTACCTCTTGTCTACTCCTCTACAATGGAAGATCAGTCAACTCTTGCCCAAATTGGTTTGGCTCCAGAAAGTAAAATATACCTGGAAAATACAACTTGAAAGGGGATAGTCTATCGTACCATATCTTGCTCTAGTTTGCACCCCATTCTGGGAATTTTACTATACTCGATGCTGACTCTTTCAGCCTTATGGCTTTCCTTGGAGAAAAATTCCTATCAAATGCAGTTCAACTC
The DNA here is from genome assembly GCF_037893015.1 of Macrotis lagotis. Taxonomy (NCBI): domain Eukaryota; kingdom Metazoa; phylum Chordata; class Mammalia; order Peramelemorphia; family Peramelidae; genus Macrotis; species Macrotis lagotis. Next base: position 460,497,886 of record NC_133658.1, read on the forward strand.
CTGTTGAAGACCCACCCCGTTCTGGGAATCATGCCAACAAAAAGAGTATATATGTTTTTACACCATGGTCACTAGTTATACTAGAGAGCTAGAAAAAGTAATGTTCTTAACAGATATGATTACAAAAAATGACAGATCATTGGAAAATTAGATAGGCACTGTTGAAATAAAAAGGTCTTTTGGAATTCACTGTAAATTGAGTTAAAAAGGAATTTTTAGGAACATCTAGTCATAGATCATCAAAAGTCTTCAATCTGATTACCTAAGTTTTGACATTAATTCTACTGATAAAGGAAAAGGCAAATGGATTTGAAATTTGTCCATTTGTTAGCCATTGTTAACTAGTAAGCTTTTATTGTTTATAGCAAGCCATGAGGAAAATGGCATCAAGCCTTAAGCTGAAACTGGTGGACTTTGCTATTTGGGGTAAGACACTTTTGGCCTATGATAAGTTATATTTCTAAAGTTTGACTTTAGGCATCATTGTGTGAGGGAATCATTAAGTCAATAACCTACTATTCAGATGAACTGCTGCAATCCACTATTACAAGTTGCACCTAAGACTGTCACAAGTGGAGGTGTCTGCCGACAGACTGAAAAGTCAGTCTTTGGTCTCAGTTCAAAAGAATTCCTTCAGCATCAATTCCCCCATGAAAAGGAAGGTTTTCTACCTCCTTATTGCTGATCCATGACTGCATGACTGACTGTTAACTGTGACACTTACCCTAAGCTAAACAGAATTAAGGATGTCTGAGATCCTGCTGTATCAAGGACTATTTTGGTTTAATCAGATCTCAGTTTTTTTTTCCTCTCTTTAGCAGAATTCCACAATAAAAACAAGTATCCAATGAAAGATATAGGTGCATGCACAGTATATCTAGTAAAAGGCAGTGTTCGCCTAATATTGAAAAGAATAATGCTGCCTGGATGAAAAATAATTTGATTCAACTATCAACTACCAAAGTCATGCAAACTATTTTGTCATCCACACTTCTATGTATTTTTACTGTCCTTCTTTTTTTGTTGTTGGTGTTGATGTATTTCAACTTGCTATAGGTTAAACCCTGAACTGAGCATAACATGGAAAAGACCACATGTTGAAGACATTCTCTTTCTCTTGAAGAGAAATTTAAATGCCTGTCTTTGTTAACCTCTGGGAAATGCTCACTGGTGCTTCTGTTTTTGCTTATTCTCTTATCAACCACTGATACATGTGGCCCTTGTAGATAGTCCCTGGTCTTGTTCTCCCAATTACTCCTTACTCTACTGTCCCTCTTCACACACTCTTTTCCACATCCTAATACTACTGGTCATTTTTTCTTAGCCTAACCTCTGGCTGGCTGTGCCCCAGGGACTCTTGTCTGTGCAACTCCCATGGTGACAAACTGGGATGGGGCATCTTCCTAACAATCTCCATGAGAACCTAAGACCAAAGATTCATGAAGAACTGAGTCGCATTTCATGGTTCATGCTCACCTCCTAATAACTCTTGACATCCTCTAACCACCCCCAAGTCAACATGCTCAATATCCTTTGTTTTTCAGGCTTGTTGGAAACCTCACCTCTTCTCTCTACACTTATCCCTTCTTCCTTCCACAAGGAAAGCCCCACCGTATCAAGGGTCAGTCCTCTGAGACCACCTGCATCTCTAGACCCATAGTCACTCTATGTAAAGGTTCTCTAGGCACTATTACTACTCAAAATGATTGTCTCATATCAAAATTCTGTTCTTTCATCCTGTTTGCCTAGATCAAGGGGCCACCTCCTGACTCCCAAACCGTCACTGACCTTCCAGCTCACCATACATTGTTCCTCTTCAGCTAGAAGGCGCTACCAAAACTGAGTCTTTGTCCTGATTCCCATGAAGCAGGCCCCTCATAAGTTCGGAGATGACTGTTGGCTCATTCTTCCATAGTCTTGGCGGGCAAGGGGCTTTCCCTTTTACCACTGCAAGTACAGTTGCTGTCCGAGCTAACCAAACCTAATCTGTAACTGACCCTAAGCTAAAAATTGAAAGGAATGTTAGATTTGAGGTCCGGGTTTCACTCTTGAGCCGGGTTGAGTATCCTTTCCTGAGAAGAGGAATCTTAATCTTCATTGAAACCCCAGACAAGTCACATCCTCCATGGAGACCCCAACCATAGCACCCTGTCTTCCTATCACGCTCCCTCTATGAAAGACCTGCTCCGCCAACTACCCACTGGTGCAGTCTGCTCTGATCCAGCCAGCTGTTCCTGCCATGAACAGCTTTGGTTTCATCTCCGTTTCCATTGCTGTTCTCCTGGTTCTTGGGATCTATATAATGACCTTTCCTTAGGGAGGAGGATGGGAACGACACAATAAAATAGGCTCAAATGGAACCAGTAAAGAATAGAGATGCTCACTGCCATTATAAGCAACTTTAGCATGCAATCTAAACTATAGAAAGCACCTTCATGGTCAAGATACACAGAAATGTCCAGCTTCACTTCCTTGCTAGGAACAAGAAGTAGTTAGACAATAAAAAACAAAATAGAGGAGGGAGCAATACTTAAAAAGCTGTTCCATTTCTTTGCATCCCTTTGCTGGGGTGGGCGCCAGGCCAAGGAGTGCCCGGCAGCGGCCCCGGGCAGGCGGCCCCCAGCCTCCGCCCTCCACGCCTGACGGGGCGCCTCCTTTCCAGCCACAACCACCTTTAGGAGACTCCTCACTGCACCCACTGCCCAGGCCTGGGAGGAGGCTGCCAGTGCCCGCGGGCCGGGATCTGGGCAGATGCTAGAGCAGCAAAGGCCCAGGGGGGCCCGGCGGCTCCGGGGCTCCGGGCATCGGCCCAGGCTGAGACGCAGGGCGCGGCCCGGGGGAAGAGCAACCTCCGACCCGCCCCTAACGGCCGGTAACGGACGCGCAGCCAATGCGCAACGTTAAGGTCTGGCGCACGTGCCCGCGCTGGGGACTCTGATTGGCTGGAGCAGATTTCAAAAGATGCAGTTCAGGAGGCAGGGCGGGGCAGGGGAGGTGTGGGGGAGGGGAGGTTCGAGCAGCCCAGCTCCCGCCCCCTGACCCGGAAATGAACCCCAGCTGCCCCGCCTGTCACTGTCCTGATTTCCTCTCCTTTTACGGATCCAGAACCCCTCAGGCCCCAGAAGGCATTCCCTGAGCCTCTCTCAAGCTGCGGAAAGGAAGGCTCCTCCTCCCCCAGCCCTGGCCCGGCTTTGTCCGGGTCGGCTGTGCCTCCACCTGCCAGAGGAACTGGGAACGAGGCCACCTTCTTTAGGAGTCGAATGAAAACCAACGTGGCATGATGGTTGCTTTGACTTCTCATAGTCAGCCAAAATGGCACGTAAGTCCGGGGGTAAGCGCTGATGCAGACACAAAAACGAATCATGCGCCATCGTCTCTTCCATCAAGGAGTGTACCAAGTAATTCCAGGAAAGTTGTATGAGCAAATAATTATCAAAAAGGAAGTATGTGACAAATATCACATGGATGGTATAAGCAAGATGTTGCACATGTTCATGAGAAGGGAAAACTGTTTCTGGAAGAATCATGGGCACAGATCTGGGCCCTGAAGAATTCACTGGGATTTTGACAGGTGGGAATAGGGAAGCAGGGATCAAATACAGAAAAAAAAAATGTGATTTTGGCAGAAGGTAAAATCCAGGGGAGAAACAGAAAAGGATGCTATGCCACACTCAGGGGCATGGCTTGCTTGCTGGGCCTTAGCTCTGGAAAACATGTTTTCTCCTAATTTATGGATATTTCTAAAGACATTTCTGAAAGCAAGACATCATGAGTACAACAAGGTGGTGTGATGCTTCCCCAGGGCAGGGCAGACTCAAGTGCGCATCCATTATTCTCATGAGCTCACCTCTCTACTGCATCCAAATTGGCCTACTCAGTGTTTCCAAAGAATGTTTCACCTTTGTGTCTCTTCAACTCCTGAAATTTCCTCCATCCAGAATGACCTCACTTCTCTATTTCTGCCTGTCAAAATCCCATGAATTCTTCAGGGTTCAGGTCCCAGTGCTCATGATTCTTCCAGAAATATTTTTCCCTTCTTGTGGACTTCGTGCTTGTACCATTGATGTGATATTTGTCATATACTGTCTATTTTTATAATTATTTTCTTATGCAGTCTTCCTCTCATTACTTGGTAAACTCCTTAATAGAAAAGATAGCAGAGTAGGATTCATTTTTTGTGTTTTCATCAGTGCTTACCCCTGGACATATATGTCATTTTGTATTTGTTAGATGGATGACAATACTAGAATAACAGCACTTCAGTCAGAATTAGAATGGATTTCGTCATCTAATTCCATCTGGGCAGGAATGTCTGTTACAACTGGCTGGACAAAAAGTTTTTATTAATTAGAGATGGACAGAAACTAAATGAACTGCCTTCAGAGCTGAACCTTTTGACATTCTTAGAGTATTTAAGACGTTTCACCTTCTAAGGTGATTTAAGAAGGATCACCACTTGTCAGATATATGGTAGTGAGGATTTCTTTCCAGAATGCATTAGATTTACAGGAGTAAAATGCCTTTCAAATCTCATTCTCTGACTCTGAGTCAACTGGGCTCAACTTGAAGACTTCTAATGATGGATAATACACTCCTTCTAAGAGCAAGCACAATATACCTTAGATATCCAGAAGACGAACCAGGGCAAGGTATGATAGGATCATTACTCTCATTCATTAAGAACAGTGCATTTCTGTTAATGCAGCCTAATACACCATTGGTTTTCTTTGACTGCTACATACACTCATGAATTTTTAATTGACTAAAATTCCCAATTCTTTTTTTTATTATTAATAGGAAATTTACACCATTGTTTATCCTCATTTTTTTGCAAAGTTTTCAATTTTACAATTTCCAACCCCCTTCCTTCCCCTCCAAAGGCTGTCTGATAGTCTTTACATTGTTCCCATGCTATACATTGATGTAAATTGAATGTGTTATAAGAGTAAACACAAACCCCCCTCCCCCCCAAGAAGATGAGAAACCTTAAGAATAGAGATAGAGGAGGAAAAACCCTACTTCAGTCTGTGTTCAGATTCCAATGGCCCTGTCTCTTGGGTGAGTTGTTTTCTTTATCATAAATCCAACCCATAAATTGCTTCAATATCTTCCCCCACAGTTGCTATTACTAGCTGTACCTCCATTCTATTCCTCCCCACTTTCATTTATTCTATTCTCTCTCTCCTTTCATCCTGGCCCTGTCCAAATTTTGTTAAATCGGAGTACCCTCTCCCTCGATCTTCCCTCACTTCTATCACTTATTACCCCCTTCCCTCTCCACATTCCCCCTTATTCCAGCCCTTTCTTTTCAATGTTCTCTAAGGTAAGATAGATTCCCCCATACCATTAAGTGTGTATGTTATTTCCTCTCTGAGCCATTTCTGATGAGAATGACACCCCACCGATTCCCCCTGGCCTTCCCACTTTCACTCCATTGAAAAAGATTTTCTTGAATCTTATATGAAATTTTGTAGCTTCTTCATCTCCTTTCCCTTCCTCCCAGTTTCCTTTATCACCCACTGAATCCATCTTTTTACTATATTATACCATTGCATTCTGCTCCTTCCTGTGTCCTACCTATGCTCCTTCTAGCAGTTCTTATAAATGAGAAAGTTCATATGAGTTATCAAAATCTTCTTCCCATGAGGGAATACAAACAGAGCAATATCATTAAGTTCCTCATAGTTGGTCCTTCTCTTCTACCTTCTCTATGGTTCAGCAGAGTCCTGTACTTGGAGATCTAACTTTCTGTTCAGCTCTGGTTGTTTCAGTAGGAAAGTCTGAAAGTCCCTTGTTTCATTATAAGTCCATCTTTTCCCCTGAAAGAGGATGTTCATTTTTTCCTGGGTAGTTGATTCTGGATTATAAACCAAGATCTTTTACCTTCCAGAGTGTCAAATACCAAGCCCTAGGAGTCCTTAATGTAGATGCTATAAGATCCTGTGTAATCTTGAATATGGAGCCATGGTAGTTGAATTGTTTGTTTCTGGCAGCTTTTAGAATTTTCTCTTTGATTTGGAACTTTTGAAATTTGGCAATAATATTTCTGGCCTGGAAGTGTTTCTTTTGGGCTCTCTTTCAGGAGGTCACCAGTGAATTCTCTCAATTTCTATTTTACCCTCTGCTTCTGGGATCTCTGGGCAATTTTGCTGTAGTATTTATGGAAAAGTAAAGTCTGGGCCCTTCTCCTGATCATGGCTTTCAGATTGCCCAATAATTTTTCAATTATTTCTCCTGGATCTGTTTTTGAGGGTATTTGTTTTTCCAAAGAAATGTTTAACGTTTTCTTTTTAATTTTTGGCTTTTTTGAACATTTTTATTTCTTCCTGATTTTTTGCAAAGTCAACAGCTTCCTTTAGTTCTGCTCTGCATTTGAAGCAGTTATTTTCTTCAGAGACTGTTTTTATCTCCTTTTAGTACTGTCCAATTCTGCTTTTTTAAGGCATTCTTCTCCTCATTTGCCTTTTGTTTAGCTTTTTCCATTATGCCAAAAGTGGATTTTAATATTTTACTTTCTTCAGTATTTTTTTTGTATTTCTTTCACCAAGCTTTTGATATTGTTTTCATGATTTTTCTGTATCGCTCTCATTTCTCATCCCAATTTTTCCTCCATCTCCCTTAATTGCTTTTCAGGGTCTTTTTTGAGCTCATCCATAGTCTGAGCCCATTTTCTATTTCTCTTAGAGGTGTTGAATGTGGAAGCTTCAATTTTGCCATCCTCTGAGCATGTGCTTTGATCTTCCATGGGACTAAAGTAATTCTCTATGGTCAGATTATTCCTTTTTCATTGCTACTCATTTCCTCAGGCCAAGAATAATTTACAATACTTCCAAGGCTTTTGGACCTTTATTCCTCCAAGGTCATATGCTCTCTTGCCTGTGCTTTGATATGTAGATGGCCACAGAACTTCCCTCTGCCCTGGAGCTATAAAGAGGGATCCAGCTTGGCTACTTAGTATGGAACACCAAACTAAAACCTGCACCTGAGTGTAGGCTACCAGCAGAGTTCAACCCTGAGGGAGAAACCAGAAATCTTTGCAGACTTCCCTTACCATATTTATGGATGCAGGCTTCTTTCTCCAGATTCTCACTGCAGGTTCTGGGGCCGGTGCTCCTCACTCCACATTCATTCTGGTGTAGCAGAGTTCTCTTGCCACCCTTTCAAGCTGTTGCTGCTGATCTCTGGTCCTGCCTGTGCTGCACTGTGTTGTGGCCATGGCTTTTTTCCAACCCGCAGTCCTAGTGAAACAAGCTTTTTTCACGAAACTTCTAAGTTATCTTGGATTGGAAAAATGCATCACTCAGTCTTTCTGTGGGTTCTGCCCCCTCTAAATTTTGCCTAGAGTTATAATTTGTTGGCTTTTGGGAGGGAAGGAGCTCCTGAGAAATGCTGCCTTCGCACTGCCATCTTGGCTCTGCCCTGTTCCCACTCTTTTCTGAATGTATGCCATATCTAAAATTTTGGTTTTAATCCAAAATGCTATATCAAAGTCAGTAGGTCCCTTCTAATTGTATTTCTTGTATGCATAGGAAGATGAATGGAAAATATCTTTCAACTCAGTTCCATGTCAAAGGATATTTGTCACAGATTTAAGGCACCATGTTCAAGATTAATTGCAAGTTAGTCTGTTAACAGTCTGTTGGAAAGGGAACAAGATTTATACCTAAAAACATTTTTATATCTGCTCTTTTGGTGGCAATAAAGAACTAGAAACTGAAAGTGTGGCCATCATTTGGAAAATGACTAAAAAATCAATGATATTTGAATAGATTGAAATCTGCTCTTATAAGAAGTTATGAAATGGATAGTTTCAGGGAAAGCTCGGAAGACTTGTATGAACTAGTGTAATATGAAATATGAGAAGTGACATGTCAATAGAGAAGAAGCTGGAATTTCGTCAATAGAATCAGAAGCCAAAACAAATCAAGCTGCAGTAGCACAGATGAGGCCATTCACGACACTGAGTAACCTTGGGTGTTGTACCTTTTCACAGTGAGAATCCTAAGAGTGTGCTATGTATCCTTCATTCTGAGTCTCTTTTTCATGATCCAGATCTCAGAATCAGGAACTATGAGTTATCACTTGTATCTTCTATTGTTATACATTCATATCCCCCTGCAAGTTTGAAAATTTTGTCAACCTTCAGTGCTGCTTCTTTGTCATTTGGGTGTAGGTCATTTTACCTCACTGCCATCCTCAACTGTCTTCCTAGAATGTCGAAACAACCAGAATGAAAAAGAAGCATTCATCTAAAATGTTGTGTGTGATAGTAGGGTTTAGAGAGGGTTATTTGAAAGTTTGTGACAGTAATTTACTAACCTCTTCACATTTTGGGGAACAAATTCAAGGGATAATGGGACTAATTAATAATGATGAAATGAAGCCACACTATATATTTTGTTACATCCCCCTTTGTTTCACCTTATCTCCCAGTTTAGAAACTGAAGTTCCCAAACGTCAAACTCTGGAATCCAGTAAGGCCAAACCTCATTCTCCAATCCTTCCCCCTGATCACTTTGCCCCAACCACTATCAAACCCAAAACATCCCCCCATTTCCCTTATCTTTAGACTAATTTTATGCAATGCTTGTACTTTGAAGCTCTATTGACTCACACTGCCTCAATAATTGAAGCAGGATTATTGAAGGAGAAATATTTGTGTAGCTTTTCCTATAATATTTAGGAACTATGATCTATCCTTGTATGATTTTTTTCTGTGGGCCTCTGACTCCCTCCTCATCTTTTGGTGTATGCCTCTTCTTAAATGTAAATTCACCAAGATAAAAGAAAGCAATCTGAACTCATTCCCCCTACTCCTCCTCCACCTTCCTGGCTCTTAGCTTTCTGAGGAGGAAACCTGAATTTGGACACATCCAGAGGGTCTCTCCTTGACCCCCTTCCTGAACTCCTCCCTGCACCTGAGGACAAGACAGCCTATAAAAGTTTGCGCAGCACCCTCCTCCATGCTGGCTCTGTATGGAACTAAACACAGTCACATCTTATGGTTGTTCTCCTTCCCTTTTGTCTTTCCCCTCTCTCCTTATGTGAATTTCTTTGCTGTAAGGTTTTATGAACTTTTAGTAGCACTTACTTTAGTACCCTTTGAAGGAACGTGATTATTTTGTGCAACCTGTGAATTAAAATCTAAGCCTTTTTTATTTCCCTGAGTCAGAATGGAACCTGATATTGAGACCCCCCTTTCCCTGGGAGCATTGTCCTGTCATCAGAATGACAGCTTGTTCTTTAGTAGGTTGCTGTTCCATGCTAACCTTGAGGATCAAAAGGCCTGTTAGAAAGTGGTACCATATACTTTAATAGCACGTATATTAAAATAGCGAATTTGCTTTCTTGATATATTTATGAATATATAATTATATTTGTTTGATATATGACATGTTTCTGAGTATAATATGAGTAGAGCATATTATTACTCTTTTATAAATCTATTTATACATATGTATGTATGTATATATATATATATATATATATATGTATATGTTCTATAACATAAAGTACAATGTGTTATTACTAACCAAATCTTACCTGAAGTTAACTAAAGTTGATTATATATGTGATGTTTTCAAATTACTCATGGTTCAAGCAGAAGACATAAACCATCATCTCTAAATACTTTTTGAAACTTTTGGTAACTAAAAGGAAAAGATTTCACATTAATAATTAAAAACTAGAAATTTAGAAGGAGGTTAATTATGAATTGGTATAAAACAACATTCTCTTTACACAATTCAAGATTGTTATGAATATTTTAAAAACCTAATGCCAAAATTTGATTCAATTTCTAAAACCAAAATCAGAAGACTTCAACACTAAATGATTAGTTTATAAAATATTTTAACTTAAGTTTTAAAAATCTAGATGGAGTTTATTTCAACTGGAATTTGAAGAATTTTCCTGTGAAATTTTCTTGTTTTAGAGAGAAAAAAAAAGAACAAAAAAAGTCTCTTTATTTTCTAGTTACTACCTACTTTCATGCTTTTTTGAAAATTTTCCTGGCAATCGATACTGAATATTAGATGGATAGAAGTATTTGAGGACTTGAGTTCAAATTCACCCTTCAGTTTTCACCAACCAAGGTTATCATGGACAAATCATTTAATCTCTCATTTTTCTCAACTGTAGGATGAGGATAAAAATCTTGCCCGCTTCACAGTGTAGCTAAGCAGATAAAGTGAAATGATATTTATAAGTGAAGATCCAATGCCAATACACTAAGCTCCTGGCACATGCTAGTCGTTTCCCTTCTCTTCCCTGTAAACTTTGTCTCTTTCCTCCCTCTCCCTCAACCTTTCTCCTCTCCCTCCCTCCCTCCCTCCCTCCACCCCCCCCCCTCCTTGAGCTCATAGACAAACGTGAATCATATCCACCATGCAATTTATTAACAGCATAACAAAAACGTTAGAAAGACATTTAACACTGCAACAATGAAGCACCCCAAAGAACAAAGCCAATTTCACCTCTAACAACTACAATTGTGGATTTTTCTTGAACTCTGGAAATGCAATACAACTCTTTAACTCTTTCCAGACTAAGGAAGATGAGAAGCTGCAGGAAAAAATATTTTAACTATGCATCAAGTGATGAAACTATAGTTGTAATCATTCTATCAGACAAAGGAAAATTAATTCACAATATTGATGGAAAAAAACAAGATTATGTTTAATGGAACCACAAAGAACAAATATCAGTATGAAACATTCATCAATTGGCATAACAATCTAAATCAATAATAGAAAGATTAACTGAATTACAGAAGTCTTCAATATAGAACGATAAAAGTAATAGATTTTATTCTTCCTCTCTCACAAAAATCACAGCCTCACTATCCTCTGTCTCTAATTCTTCTCTGACTCGTATCTCTGCCTCTCTATTCCCACTCTCCCTCTTGTCCTCAATGTCAATCTTGCCAACCTACTGATTCTTTCAGTACTGCATGCTCAAGGCTCCCTCATTGTTATAAAATCTTCATTGGATCCTACAATTCTCTAGAACTATTGTCCTTTATTTCTCCTCCCTGATTCAGTGAAATTAGAGAAAGAAAAAAAACTGTCTATAAATGCTGCCTCCATTTCTTTTCCTATCACTCATTCATCAACTCTGTAGTCACGTTTTTGACTTTAATATTCATTGCTAAATCAGACCGTCTTTTTTTTAAGTTGTCAGTCCCCCTTTACCTCTCTCATGACTTCCAGTTTTGCATCTCCAGCTGCTCCTTAGACATTTGAAATCATTGTTCCATAGACATCTTAAGCATACCATGTACAAAAAAATTGATTCATTTTCTTTCCCTTCCCAAACCCTTTCCTCCTCCTAACTACTTCTCTACAGTAGTGGGTAATAATATCCACCCAGTCACTCAGGTTTGCAACCTCTGTGTTTTCTTCCACTGCTCATTCTCTCTCATTTGTCATATCCACTTTGTACCTTTATAACATTTGTTCTATAATTCCCTTTTCTCTTTGTTGTTGCTATTACATGTATGTTTGCATTACTGCAAGAACTTTATGGTTAGTCTCCCTGCCTCATTTTGTCATCCACATTGCTGTCAAACTGAACTTTCTAAATCACAGTTCTCACAATTCTCACTCCTGTACAGTAAATTGCAGTGGCTTTCTATTACTTGTAGCAACAAATATAAAATCTTATAAAGTCCTTTATAACTTGACCCCTTCCTACTTTTCCAGTTTTCATCCTCCACTCCAGTGACACTGGTCTCTTTTCTGTTCTTCAAATATGACCACGGACATTTTCCCCTGTTTTTTCTTCTCTTCCCACTATAAGTCTCCACTAAAATCCAAGTTCTTCAGAAACCTTTTCCGATACTCTTTATTCTTAATATCTTCTCTTTGAGACTTTCTCCAGTTTACTCTGTATATTTCCTCTTTGCAGCGTGATTTCCATGGTGTTTTCCCTGGTAGACTGTGAGTTCCTTGAGAAAAATTGTTGGTTTTTGCCTATCATTGTATCCCCAACACTTAACCCAATACCTAGTGCAAAGTAGGAACTTAATAAATTTGCATTGACTGACATCTTCAAACTCCCCATGCCATGGTCGCCTTTAACTTTATATTATGTTTCATACCATATAGCCAATAAATTTCTTGATCTTGCACTTACTTCATTCATAGATATCTAGCATCTGTGTCCTTCAATCTATTTTCACAGTTTTCCCTCTAGCACAGACTTTCATCATTCATTTATATGATTTTAATTGTCTCTTAGTCAATCTCCCTATCTCAGGTCTTTCCCTATTCAGCTACTCTTTCACAATGATATCAGAATGTTTTCCTTAAGTATAAATAGAAACATATCACTGAACAATCAATCGAGAACTATTTTAACTTCCTACTGAGAATTATATATGAGACTAAGGTCAAGCTCAAAGTCTCTTTATTTCTGTCCATCTCACAGAATTCTATTTTCTTTGCTTTTAATACTGTTATCATTTCCATTTCTTCTCCCAATGAAGTCTTTCTAATTAGGAAAATCTTTTTGCTATTTTCCTTTTTTTCATTTTCCATAGGTGGTGAGTTTCAGTTTTCCTGTGAAGTGTGCTAAGTTTCATAATGATTTGTATCAAATAGGTTTGTCCACTGCAATATACAGTGGAGAATTCTGTTTTGAACAGCCATGTTGAGTTAAACGGAGTTATGATGTATTCTTTTAGATAAATTTCAAGTACAGCAGACTAACCCTTTTTCCTAGCTATTATAGTATTTCACTACTTTGACATTTGCCAAAAAAGTTTGCAGAAAGCTAGATTCCTTGTTTGTTTAGATTAGGCAAATTCTTTAACAACATTGTTTCAACATTATCAAAAAACATATCAAACAATTTCTATTCTGATTTTTTTTATTTCAAACACGACAAGATAAATAAAATTGATGAAAACTATTTGACAAGATCCTACCCAAGGCATTTCTAAATTCTAGCATTGATTTTAATGTTTTTATAACACATGCTGTTGTAATTTTGAAGTTGAAACAACCTTGGTGCAATTTGTATATCATCGACATACATTAATTTACTCATAGACAAACTGACTAATAATGCCTGGCTGGGGAAAGAAATGTTGCTGCTTAAGAAAATATATTCTGACTACCAATCAGTCTTTATAAGAATCTAAAATACTCCGTATTTTAAAAAAGAAGAAGAAAGCAAGACAGTTAAAAAAGACAAAAGTTTAAAATTGTCATGGGAGAAATTTATCACATTGATAAAAATGAAGGATTTTCTCTGAGTGAAATATCATTTATTAATGGTGCACTAAACTCGTTAGTAAAGGGCCAACTACATTTGTGTCAAAAAGACACCGAGCAGGGGCTGACAAGGCTTTTTAAACCCCAGAGTGTCTTTTTTTTCATGTCATTTTGGCAATGAGAAGGCAATCCCAATTGATGGATATTTTATTGAGAAGGTGAGAAAAGAGTTTTCAACTCCTCCTGATTATTTCACCATTGGAGTAGGGGGTAGGGAGAGGCAGTTGGGGAAAGTGGGCTGATTATGAAACTCAGCTGCCTCTGCAAATCTTGGCTTAAAAAATCACCCCAATCAGGATAGGGTGTACCTGTCACCCTCCAAAATGATGCGCAAAAAAGCAAGAGCCAACAGATATGTCCCTGAGTGAGGACCTAGCATAGATTGACTTCTCTTTCTGAGACAATTTTTCTTCCCAGGGAAAGCTGGTTGTTAAACATTTAAAAAAATCTGTTGCTAACAATTTATCCTCATTCATGTAGTCAAATGATAAGGCAAAATGTCTAATAGAAATCTAATCAATACCTTATTATATTTTTCATTTGTCTGATTTTTTTCACACACTTGAGTTAAATTTAATATATTGGTAATAGGGAGCCATCTATGTAATTAAAAGAGGAAATCTCTGAAGTAGATTGAAAGTGAAGGTTGATTCATTTAGAATGATAGGCCTTTGAAGGTTTTCTTTGCTTTTCCCCAACTATTAACAAGGTTTGTTCAATCATTTTCAAACTTTGTTTGAGTAAAATGAAGGGACTTTTCAGAACTCAGAATGCAACCTCCTTACTTTGTGGAAAAATACTTTTGAATGGTTATGAATCTTAATATATTTAAACTCTGCCTCAGTTGCCTAAACTGTAAAATAGGAATAATAAGGGCACCATGAAGGTGATTTGCTATGACAAATGAAAGATTTATAAAACACTTAACACAGAGACTGCCACATACTATATTTCATTCCATCTTTTCTCAGAAATAAGAATGCCGGAGAAGACCATGGGGACACATTATCAATTGGATTCTGAGATGAAGTGGAGAAGACGCATTTCATGAAAGCAAGTTCTACTCTCTTAGTTAAAATTAGGTTAAAGTCTCAGCTAGGAAGAAGTTTGGAGAAGTGAAAGTTTTGAGGAATCTTGAAGATAGCTTCTATATGTAATGAGATTTGACAGTTAATTATGGAGGAGTTAAAATTATGTGAAGTTGCAATTAACTGTAGATCTTCTAAGATCCCTAAAATCATGTTGGAAGTCTTGCAGACTGCATATTGCTCGACCGAATCAAATAGTTTTTTTAAAAAAGTCAATAAACAATGGCATCCACTTCACCCTCCTCCACAAATGAATCCAGTCTTTCCCATTTCTAAGCTTCCAAAAGGACTCAGGAGCCACAACTTCCTCCTATTGTACTCATCTTTCCCAGAAAAGAGTCAAAAATCCCCCAAAGACATTGCCAGTATAACCCCTTAGCAAAATGGAAAACTCAATATTCAGTAATATACATGTTTTGATAATTCTTTTTAAAAATTTTTATTTTGAATTTTTCAATTTCCCCCCCTAATTTTGCTTCCCTCCTCTCACCCACCCCCACATAAGGCAATCTGTTAGTCTTTATATTGTTTCCATGGTATATATTGATCTAAATTGAATGGGATGAGAGAGAAATCATATCCTTAACGAAGAAAAATAAAGTATGAAAAATAGCAAAATTACATAACACGATAACTTTTTTTTAAAATTAAAGGTTATAGTCTTTGTTCAAACTCCACAATTCTTTCTCTGGATACAGGTGGTATTCTCCATCACAGATACCCCAAAATTTTGCCTAATTGTTGCATTGATGGAATGAGCAAGTCCATTAATTTTGATCATCACTTCCATGTTGCTGATGGATGTACAAAGTTCTTCTGGTTCTGCTCATCTCACTCAGCATCAGTTCATGCAAATCCTTTCAGGCTTCCTTGGATTACCATCTCTCCTGGTTTCTGATGGACAAACAGTGTTCTATCACATACATATACCACAGTTTATTAAGTTATCCATTACTACAGTCACTCAATTTCCAATTCTTTACCACCACAAATAGTCCTTCTATTAATATTTTTCTACAAGTGATGTTTTCATACTTTTTCATAATCTCTTCAGTGTATAGACCCAGTATTGATATTTCTGGATCCAAGGATATCTACATTTCTGTTGTCATTTGGCATAATTCCAAGTTGCTCTCCGGAAAGGTTGGATAAGTTCACAGCTCCACCAACAATGTATTAGTGTCCCAAATTTCCTAAATCCCTTCCAACATTCATCATTGTCCCTTCTGGTCATATTGGCCTGTCTGAGAGGTGTGAGGTGGTACCTCAGAGATGCTTTCATTTGCATTTCTCTAATAAGTACTGATTTAGAGCAATTTTTCATCTGACTATGGATCATTTTGATTTCAGAAAGCTATTTCACAAAGCTATCTCAAATTCAATATGTTGAAAGCTAATATCATTATCTTTTCTCCTAAATTCTTACTTCCACCAAACTCCCTTGTTCTTGTCAAGGGTACCCCCATTTTCCTCATCATCCAGCCTCTAAATTTAGGTATCATCCTTAATTCCTTTCTTCAACAATCACTTGCCAAGTATTGCCATTTCGGCATACACAACATATGCATATATTTAAAAATATGCATATGTATATATAAATGTATGTGTGTTTGTATGAGTATAAACATAATTTCCTGTAAATAAAAAGAAATTCTAATATCTATCTGTGCGAATATATACAAACTCATATTTATATGAGTACAAACTCCTTTATTCCTAGAACCCCTGCAATGTCTTGGTGTAGGCTCTCATCCCCTCATGAATGAAAGATTTCAGATGTTTTCTTCTTATTATTCTTTCCTCATGTCTCTTCCCCACTTCAGTCCATCTTTCACTTAGTTGCCAAAATTTTCCTAAAACTTATACCTGACCATGTCACTCTCTATTTTTTATTTTTAAATTTTTGTTATTCAATTTTATTTTTTCAATTATATGCAAATTAAGATTTCAATATCCATCTATTTCTGTGTATATGACGTCCATATTGTTCCACATCCCTCTTTTCCCTTGTCCATCCTCAAGAAGGTGAACAATCTGGAAAAAGTTGTTCATGTATAATTGTGTTGAACTTATTTTAATCTTAGTTAAGAATTAAAACTAATATCAATTTTTACTCTTTATTTTTTTTAGCAAGGAAATTGGGTTAAGTGGCTTGTCCAAGATCACAAAGGTAGGTAATTATTAATCACCCATGGCTGGATTTGAACTCAGGTCCTCTTGATTACAGGGCCCGTGCTCTATGCATTGCACAACCTTGCTGCTACCAACTTCTACTCTTAAAAAAACCAATAACTCATTATGTCCAGGATCAAATATAAAATGCTTTGTCCTACCCTTTTCTTTCTCTCCAGTAATCTGCCCACAAACCTTACTCCTTCTGCTGTTCCTTGCACATGCTGCTACAGTTCTTGACTGTACCTTTTCACTGAGTGATCTTTGATGCTCTGGCTCCTAAAACTATAGGACATTCTCCTTTCTTGAGATTTATCTCAGATCTCAGATTCTTCAAGAAGTCTTCTTTTTTCCCTCGCTGTGTCCCCACCCCCAATGCTTCCCTCTTTTAGAAGATTTTGTTGGCACTTTGGGCAGAGCCTGGCACAAAAGGATGACATAAAAACTCTCTGAGTGTCCAATATCACAGTCTCTATGGAATCAAAGTTATCAGTTGCCCAACTTGCAAACATTGCGAAACATAATAGGCAAAGTGGGGCAAGTTAGATGTTTAAAATGTGATAATATTTGTAAGTTGTTTCCCACCCTGACTAGTTGACTTTTAATAAATTCTTATTTCTATGATTTTATTTCTATTAAAGATACAATAACCAACTGCAAATCCAAAGAATTCATAATGAAACATGCAATCCACTTCCAGATAAGAGAATGGATGAACAAAATTAAGATTTTTCTCTCATTCTACATTCCCTCTTATTTTCCTTTTTTGTTGTTGTTGTTTTTTTGACATGGCAAATCCAGGAGATTATTTAGCTAGATGATATTTATTTAAATGTTTTATTTTGCACATATATATATATATATATATATATTTGTACATATACATTTATATATCTATACATGCACATACAAATACATATTAGGATATATATTATATAATATATATATATATATATATAAGTTCAGGGTTGTGTTTTTCTTCTTTATGGGGTTCACAATGAGTAGAAGTGAAAAATATGTGATAGAAAATAGTGTCAGGTACATAAGAGTGAAGGAAACAACTTTTATATTTTATTAGAACCTGTATAGAGCACAGTCATCTAGAGAAAGAATGACTGTTCAATATATTCTCTAAGGAGGGTTGATGGAAAGTAATGATCAAGAATCACAGAAAGATATCATATCAAAGAGTTAAACATTGAAACAATTTCTAAATAGAACATAACACAAGGAGACAGATAATATGATACAGTGGGGAAGGTACTCTCTTACTCACTGACGTTTTAGGTTCAAATGAGAACTCTTTTAGTTAGTCCCTGGGTGACACAATTTCTCTTGCTTCCTATTCCCATCCTCTAACACAATTTTATATATTTTATTTTTTGTGGAATGAGATGGGTGGATTAAATCTAATGTTTGCTTCTTAGAAGAAAGCAAGTATTGAGGTGGAAAAGTCCAGACTGATGTAAATTTGATCTGGAATAATATTTTACTAAGGATAATCCAAAAGAAAAGTTACATCTTTAAAGTCATGCAGATTGATTCTTTTTAAAGCTTTAGCCTTTTATTATCCAGAGGCAGATAAGTGGCATAATAGAAGGAATTTGAACTTGAAGTCAGAGAAATGTTGAGATCGAACCTGCCTGAGATACTTACTTCCTATGGTTAAGCCTTGCCAACTCTCTCTCTCTCTCTCTCTCTCTCTCTCTCTCTCTCTCTCTCTCTCTTTCTCTCTCTCTCTCTATCTCCCTCAGTCATAGCGTCTATAAAAAGAGATAAAAACAGCTATCTCCTTGAGTTATTGTGGAGAATTAGATGGGCAAAGAACTTTACAGACCTTAAAAGTACTATATGTATCCTAACTATTATTATTATTAGTTGTAGAGAAGCTCAAAGCTAACACTATAATAATAATTCACATTTCTTTAGGATCTACCTCATCTATCACAGAAAATATTCAATTTAGTTGTATGTCTGACTTGGTTTTTTAAAGGATTACCTTTACTTTATTTGGAATGAAAACCTAAGACTTGTGAATCTAAGGTAGAACATAGGCCATATCAAATATTAATACTATTAATTTTTAGAGATTCAAAAATATTGGCTTATATCTGGTTTAAATGTTATTGTTATTCTGTCCTTTTGTATGTTATTGTGACTTCTCAACTAAAACTCCTTCTTTCTCTGGAACTCTGTATTTTAACATTTTAATCTGGGCAGAAAGGTAGTTCAATTAATATAACCTTGTCCCTGGAATCAGGAGGATCCCAGTTCAAATTTGACCTCCGACACTTGAGCCTAGCTTTGTGATCTTGGGTAAGTCACATTACCCTGACTACCTTCTGTCCAGAGCCATGTCTAATCATGTTGATTCATATCTGGAGATCAGATAAAGAGGGCTCTGGAGGAGAAAATGAAGCTCATGCCTTAACACAATACCCTCTTACTGAAATACAATTCACTTGCTTAATAGGGTATCACTTCCTTGAAGTCATCATTTTCTTTGAGAACAAAGGACAAAGATAAGTATTAAGAAGTACAGTGAGGGGGTTGCTAGGTGGCACAGTGCACTGACCCTGGAGTCAGGAGGACCTGAGTTCAAATCCCACCTCAGACACTTAATAATTGTCTAGCTGTGTGACTTTGGGCAAGTCCATTGCCTTAAATAAATTTTTTAAAAAATTATAAGAAAGAAGTGAAACAAAGCAAATATTGTCTGCATTTGAATATTGGTGTTTTATTTTACAACACATTTTGCAAGGCTTCATGAAGCATTCATTAATTTAGCTCTTAATTTCCCCACCCCTCTATGTGAAGTACAGACTTTTTGTCCCTCTCTCTCCTGCTGGAAATATAGTGGGCACTCACAGGCTGATTGCATAGTATCAGGAAAACTTTAATCTTTGATCTATGTGTGAATGTATTTATATACATGTATAACGGATTTGAAAATTCATGTCGTTATTACATTTTCAGAGTTCTGAAGTCTTTCAAAGTTGTTTTCTTGGGGATAGAGCCAAGACTGTGCAGGAGAGCAGTCTTTCCTAGGAGCTCTATCCAAAATATTTCAAAAATCTTAAAATTATTTCTCTGTTTTTCTATTTTCAAGAGACAGAACCCACAGAAATATCCAGTAAGACAATTCTCTAGCCCAAGGTAACCTGGAAAATCATGGGAAGCCTTTGATTCTTGTGGTTGGAGGAGATGCGAGTGAACCAGAACAAAGGAGCTCCAGCCTTCAGGGAATAGCGTGTGGGGTGCATTGGAGCATTGTTCTCCTGGCAGCAGAAACAGTTTCCCGGGCTGCCAACCCTAGGAGCACCAAGCACAACGTGGAAGATTAGCTAGTAAACCTCTGCCAGAGTGAGCGTAAAGCCCCGGCCACTGTGGATCTTCTCAGCAAGGCAGGGCCCTCAGCACAGCCCAGATCCCAGGAAGCAGAGCAGTACAGCTGGAGTTGCCCAGCAGCTGTTCCCTGACTGCTCAGCCCAAGGAAGTTAAGGGAGTGGGGGGATACTGTTAAGGTCTCTCCTCTATCCCTGGGACAGGCCTTTGGGACTTTGCCCATAGTCACACTCTGGCTACAGGCTGGGCCCCCATACTGTCATAAAGCAGGCATCCTCCTCACAACTCCAGGGGAGAGGGAAATGCTTGTGGCCATCCATAGACCAGAGGCAGGAGAGCAGGCAGAGACCTTGAAGGAATTGAGTTCTTTGTGGGGGTGTCCCAATAATACTCAAAAGCTCAGGAAGCACCCCCAAAACCAGGGCATGACTGGGGAAATGAGCAAACGGAAAAAAAAAATTGGACTTGACCATAGACAATGACTTTGGTCCCATGGTGGATGAAAATACACACTCAGAAGATGAAAAAGTTCAAGCTTCTGCATCTAAAGCTTACAAGAAATATAGAAGTTGTTCTCATGCTATGAGAGAGCACCAAAAATATTTTAAAAGTCAAGTAAGGGAGTAGAGGAAAAATTGGGACAAGAAATGATAGAGTTGCAGGAAAAACATAAAAACCTAAATCAGCAGCTTAGTCAAGGATATCCCCAAAAGGCTAAAAAAAACACCTTGTTAAAAACCAGTTTTGGTCAATTGCATAAAACAATCCCTAAAGTTAATGAGTAGAAGAATGCCTTAAAAAAAAGGATTGGAACAATCTGAGAGTCTAGCTTGTAGCCGTGAGACTTGATTCTATGGTGAGAGTGAGTGAATATGACTTGAGTTGAGGTTATATGAGGGAATAGTGTGTTCTAGGGTGAAGCAGACACTCCTTACCTTTCTAGGTGTCTTGAGAGACTGTACAGACCTGGTCCAGTGTGAACCCCAAAGGAATGTCATCAATATTTGGAAATTATGACAGTAAAGTCTTCACACGTATTAGTTACCTAGGGTCATTTCAGGATAAGAGCAGTCACTGGTGAGGATACATCCAAATCCAGAATGGGAGAATATATTTTCAGTGATATGTCATCCCAAAGGGACATTTTTTCTAGATTTGTGCCAGTGGGGGTCTGTCTTATAAGCAAAAATGAAGCTAACTGAAGCTAAGCCTTCAGTTCATTAACTATACAAGAATGTCCTTGAGGTGCATCTAACGAGCATTAGAAGATGGCATTCATAACATGATGCAGGCAGAAGAGTATTGGATTCAAATCTTGCTTCTGCTCCTTACTCCCTGGGCATATCTGGGAAGGTTCTTTCTCATCTCGTTGCCTCAGTCTCCTTGTGTAAAATGGAGAAGTTCAAAGAGATGACCCGAGGCCCCTGCTACACCTCTGACCCAAATAGATCCATTCATTTATAAGCCTTTAGAAAGTACATATTCTGTGCTCAGAAGATCCTCTCTACTGGTATACAGAACCCAAATGATGCAGGGATGTTCAGATTATACGAACAAAGCCTGAAATTTCTCTTTCTCCTGAAGCTTGTGGACTAAGTTGTCAGACTGCTTCACAATCAGGGGAGTGAACATCCAGGTCTTGTCTCAAAGATCGAGAAAATGTGGGGTCAGTTACAGAAGGGAGCAGTCCCTGAGGATGATTGTGTTAAGGGGTCTAGAGGAGTGACTCAATCAGAGCTCAGTGCTCGTTGTCAGGTATGTAAAGAACCAGGGCCCACACAATGACAAAGCAAGGTTTTATGTGGTCACAAGAAAGGGGGAGAAGTCTCCACCAAATACTGAGAGAGACAACACGTATAGAAGCCCTCAGAGGAAACTGCAAGTTTGAACTGCTCTGGCTCATTCACGCTGCACAGCTCTGGCTCATTTCTGGCCATCATAGTTTGTTACAAACACCTCACAACAGACTGAGGATGCTTCTAGTTTCCTTTCCCAGATTCTTGTCAAGGAATTCTAAATTCATTTCATTTAAAATCATCATTGTATTACTTACTGGCCTTTTTCTCCACAAGTACTCATATGTCTTGTTTAGTAGGAGCAAAGTCAAATGAAATACTCAAAGTGACCAAAGAGTAGCTTTTGCCCAGAGGGAGGAGAATGGGAGCTACCGGAAGTGCATGAAAACATCATATTGACTTTTTGAAGTATGGACAAGATAATCGGAGGAGAGGAGGGACTCTTAAGGACTTTGAGGGTCCAGGAAAAAAAACTTCTCTAAGGAAGTGTAGTAAGACTGGAATGAGGAAATGGTGAAAGATCAATTGGCATACGAAACTGTCACTATAGTCATAGAACTAACCTGCAATAGTGGGTGTTGTGATTGTACATGTAGGAAAAATTGGATAGATGTGTAGGAGAACAGAACCTTAGAGATCTCCTTAGTCATATCATTTCATTCCACAATGATATTTTTGACCTGACTATTTAGAGATCATTTAGATGAACAACCTTAGGTTACTCTAAACTGAGGCCCATTGTGTTAAAAGATTTGGCCCTGATAGGCTAAGCAGAACCTAGATTCCTATCAAAGTACTCTTTTAACAAATCCAGTGGTCTCTTTCATCATAAAATGGTCAACCTTTTCTCAGGGATGGTTCAGACAGCAATACACACACACGTGTGTGTGTGTGTGTGTGTGTGTGTGTGTGTGTGTATAAAACCAGATTTCTCAGGTACTTTTAACTCATTTCAGATTGATTCTCATAATGAATAGAAGAAAGTTCTCCATAAACACCAGAAACTTTACATCTATGAAAGGTGTCCTTGAGGCTGGACAATAATCTTCGCACCTATCAGCATTTTATAAATGAAGAGTATTCTGAGTTGTGAGAGTTCCCTTGCAATTAGGATTGGGACAAGGGAGTTGTTCATAATTTATTCAACAAACTAGAAGGAAAAAATTCTATATTTGCCCGTTCATAAATGTGCATAAATATATATATATATTTATATATATAAATGTATTACACAAATCTATATACATGCATGTATATATTGATGCACATGTATATATGTATATTTATATACACACATATAAATATATGCATTTTAGATATATATGTGCCTTATTCCCTCCTTGCATTTGAACCAGGCTACTTTTTCCTTAAAAGGTATTGATTTGTTTCTTGAGCCTGGATTTTCTCTGGGACTAAAGGCTCAATTGTTGAAATCACTTCCTTATTGCATGAGCATAAAGCAGACACAAGAAACTCCATGGATGTTGGGATGCTTGGCTGATAATGAATCTTCCTGATTTCAGGCCCAGCACAAGAGCCAACCCCAGGGAGAACTCTAAGAGAACATTAAATCAGGTTCAAGAAAACAATAGTGGCAAACCTTGGTAGCCCACTATTTCAGGTGAACCCCATGGACCGAATATAACTAGGCCATCCTAGGCTGGGTGGCTCTATCAGTGGCTCTGGAATTTTAGCAGTGGAAACATGCCTGCAGGTACCAAAGATGCCCTGAGGTACATCACACATGAGTAATACAGAATGACCAACAACTAAGAGACTCGGATGTTAGCAAGATTCATTTTCAGTTCTACTTGATAATATTTACCTTCCAAAAGACATAACTATGGTGGTAGAAGCTTTGTCTTACAATTCAGGTCCCTAAGACCCTGGCAGATAGTGTTAAGAAGGAAACTGTACTTTCTCCAGGAGGATATATAGATCTTTCAAAGTATGTTCACAAGGGCTGGTTACTAAGTCACTCTGGCACCCCCAAGGTGGCTAGCTGGAAAGTGGTTAGAGTGATGGATTTAGTCAGAAAGATCCATGGCCAAATGCTACTATGGACAATTACTCATAGTGGTATAATGAGAAAGGCATTCTGCCTCACTTATCTCATTTGTCAACTGGGTCTTTATGGCCAAATTCCAGAATGATTAGAGAAAAGATAAAATCCTGCAAGCAACCAGAAAGAAACAATTTAGATGCCAAGGAACCACAGTAAGGATCACACAGGCCATGGCTGCATCAACATTAAGGGATTGAAGGGCCTAGAATGCAATATTATGAAGAGCAAGGGTCATTGCAATGCAGCCAAGAATTTACTATCCAGTAAAACTGGGTCTTCTCTTCCAGGGAAAATGATAATGAAATAGGAGACTTCAAACTGTTCCTACTGAGAAGACCAGAGAAGGCCAAGCTTCAAACAGGAGCCTAAAGAGACACATGAAAAGTAAAAAAATAAAGGGTAATGGGAAAAAAAAAAACTACTATCCAACAGGACTTTAGGAAAACAATTACAAAACACTTCTCACTCAAATAAAATAAGATTTTAATAACTGGTTAAATATCAACTGCTCATGAAGAGGTTGAGCTAATATAATAAAAATGACAATTCTACCTGAATTAAACCACTTATTTAGTGCCCTACAAATCAAAATTCCAAAAAATAACTTTAATGAGTTAGAAAAAAATGTAAGTAAATTCATATGAGAAATAAAAAGTCAAGAATTTCCAGGCATTCAATGAAAAACAAAATGCAAAAGAAGGGAGCTTAGCCCTACCAGACCTAAAATTATCTTATAAAGCTTCAGTCATCAAAACTGTCCGGTATTGACTAAGAAACAGACTGCTGCATGAGTGGAATAGAATAGGTGCAAAAGAGATAGCAGGAAACAGTTATTAAAATCTGCTATTGGATAAACCCAAAGAGTACAGCTATCAGGATGAAAACTCTCACTTTGATATTAACTTTTGGGAAAATTTGAAATTAACATGAAAGAAACTTAGATTAGACCAACACCCCTCACATCCCATACCAAGAGAAGATCAAAATGGGTACAGGATTTAGACATAAAGGACAATATTATAAGCAAACTAGGAGAACAAGGAATAGTTTGGCTGCCAGATCAATGGAAAGGGAAGCAGTTTATGCCCAAGGAATAGAGAACATTAAAAACAAACTAAATAGTTTTGATTACATTAAATTAAAAATCTTTTGAACAGACAAAAACCACTGTAACCAAGATCAAAAGACATGCAGTAAATTGGGAAATAATTATTACAACTAGTCTTTTGACAAAGGACTCATTTCAAAAACAGAGAACTGAGTGAAATTTTTTAAAAACCAAGCCATCCCCCAGTTGAAAAATGGTCAAAGCAAATGCAAAGGCAATATACAGATGAGGAAATCAAAGCTATCCATAGTGATATGAAAAATTGATACAAATCATTACTTATTAGAGAAATGCCAATTAAAGTATCTCTGAAGTATCTCCTCACACCTCTCAGATTGGCCAGTATGACCAGGAAGGATAATGATCATTGTTGGAAAGGATGTGGGAAATCTGGGACACTATTACACTGTTGGTGGAGCTGTGAACTCATCCAACCCTTCTGAAGAGCTATTTGGAACTATGCCCAAAGGGCAACAAAAATGTGCATACCCCTTGACCCAGCAATAGCACTACTGGGTTTATACCCTGAAGAGATGAGGAAAAAGGGTAAAAAGATTACTTGTACAAAAATATTTGTAGCAGCCCTGTTTGTGGTGGCAAAGAATTGGAAATCCAGTAAATGTCCTCCAATTGGAGAATGGCTTAGCAAACTGTGGTGTATGTATGTCATGAAACACTATTGTTCTATTAGAAACCAGGAGGGATGGGATTTCAGGGAAACCTGGAGGGATTTGCATGAACTGATGTTGAGTGAGATGAGCAGAACCAGAAAATCACTGTACACCCTAACAGCAACATGGGAGTGATGTTCAACCTCGAAGGACTTGCTCATTCCATGAGTGTAACAATTGGGAACATTTTTGGGCATTCTGCAAAGGAGAGTGCCATCTGTATCCAGATAAGGTGCTGTGGCATTTGAACAAAGTGCAAGGACTATTCCCTTTAATTTAGAAAAAAAACAGATATCTTATTGTCTGATCTTGTTACCTCTCCGACTTCCCTTTAAGGATAAGATTTTTCTCTCATCACACACAATTTGGATCAAGGTACAACATGGAAACAAAGTAAAGACTGACAGAGTGCTTTCTGTGGAGGGGTGGGGGGAGGGAAGCAAGATTGGGGGAAAATTGTAAAACTCAAATAATATATTTAATAAAAATATATTTAAAACCTTAAAAAATAAAAAAACAAAAAAGAAACAAAAAAGAAACAAAAAAAAGAAAGGAGATGAGAAGTGAATCACCCCAAGAAAATAAAAAAAAATGTATTATGACCAAAAGAGAGCTGGTCCTTAAGATCACAGTTTAGAACTGGAAAGGACCACAGACACCACTGAGCCCGAATTCTCTCATTTCTATACCTGAATAGAAAAGCATTCATTTAGAGCTAAAAAGTAACTCAGATGTCATGGATTCCAAATCTCTCATTTGAGGGGAAAATCCCGAGATTGAGAGCTGGAAGCAATCTTGAATGCTTGGAGTTCACCTTCTGCATTTGGCCAATGAGGAAAGGAAGGCACCAAGAGGATCTGAGGACTTCTGACTCCATGGTCATTATACAATAGGCCATGGCTCTGAGGAGTCAAGAAATAGACCCAATGAGATATCTACACCTTGCAGCTGGGAGGAGAAATGGGGAACATGTGCTTACCCCCATCTCAGACAGTTAAAGAACTCATTTTATATAAACATTTTATTAAAATGATCACATGGGATATACAACTATGGAATAATGCATACATTAAAATATCAAGATAGAAATAATGTACAATCATATTTACAAAGTTCATTCACTAGACCAGATGGCACACTCTACCTCTAGCACTTTTCCTTTTCATTCTAGTCAGCTTTCTTAAATGATGGTTAAAATACTGTTTTTTGGTTGTATTCTAGATGACTTGGAAAGGCATGTGTGCCAAGATAAGACGGTTCCACTTACCAAAGAACAAACTGCACTTGCTATTCCAAAGAACAGGCCATGACCAAATGTTTTCTCAATTATTTTCTCCAGATGATATGGAAAATTGTCTGGCAGTGTACTTTGGCCTGACACATCCAAATAACTATTGTAGATCACTGCAACTCCAACACAGATACCATCTAAGATGTAGGAAAATGCAGCAATGAGGTGACATGTATGGATGAAGTTTGGGCAATTTTCCTCCTTAAGGAGACTTAGTAATGCCCCCACATTCAATATCAGACCATATGCTTGGAGGAAATCAGACAATATGATCAGGTCCTGGAAGTAATGAAATTCCTCAAGTTCATCCCAGAGGGAATCCAACTGATCACAGACTACTTCAAACTCTGCAGGAGATTTTCGTTCAAGATAGCAAGCCTTCCAAAGTCCAATCCACATAGTCGTAACATTCTGGTTAGAAAATTGCCACAGTCTCCAACACACTGAATTTGTGATAAAAATACATAACAGCCAACCTACCAAAGCTAATATAATGGTAGTCATCAGTATAAAAAATGTTCTGATGTTTAATTTCATTGTAGACTGAAAGCTGATGAGTTATGAAGACTATTCAGAAAACCTAAAGAAAATAAAAAAAAACAAATTCTTTTTTAACTTTCCATGTTGATGCCTTGACTTACATGTGGATAAAGCTATTATTTCATCATTCTACACAGATCAATAAAAGTACTTCTAAAAAATCCTTTGTTTTAAATAAACATTTGTTTTTATCCCCTCTGAATTTTCTTGCAATTTTTTCCTTAAGATTAAAAGGGTGAAATAGATTTGGGAGATGGTGTCAAACTCAAAAAGAAACCATAAATTGCTTTGGAAATCTGCAACACCACTGATCTTTGTTTTATTGTATTTGTGTTTGTTTTTTTAAAACACTTCCCAATTACATTTTCATCATATTCCTCCACTCTCTGAAATTTAGTTGCTCCTTGGAGTAGAGGAGTTTGATGCCTCTGGGTTTGGTCATCTCTAAAATCCTTTTCATGGGTCCAACATTCTACGATTCCAAAACTTGCTTCAGGTATCTGCTGATACCTGAAAATGGGATATACATATATATATATATATATATATATATATATATATATATATATATATATATATATATATATATTCTTGAAGCAAAATCTTTTCTATATCAGGCAAATATCTATTTTATTTTTTTGTGATTGCTTCTTTTTTTATTAGGATTATATTTAATAGAAAAAGTCATGAAATCACAAAAGAATTAAAAGACAGACAGCCTTGAAAGATCAAAGAACTCTTCTCACTAAGAAAATGACCAAGCTTGATTGCAGAGAATTAATGATGAAACACTATCAATGAAGGTCTCTGGGTGGACACTGAAAGGGAATATTTTTGGACATAGCTGATGTGAGAATTTGTTTTGCTTGACTATGAATTTTACAAAAATTGGTTTTTCCTTACTTTTATAATGGGGAGGAACATGTTGAACATTAGAGAAGACTTTTTTATTTGAAAGGAAGTGAAATATAACTGAAGAATGCATATCCTACCCAGAGCTTTTTCAAAGATCAGAATTGCTACTAATCTTTTAAGGTATATTCAATACACCTGCTTCAAATCCATTTGAAATTGTGACAAATTATGCAAAACATTTATCTAAAACTAATATCTGTCTGACTGACTTCCATTTTTTTGTAGAAAAACAAGTAGTAATTTTCTAAGTCAGTTCTGTTTTGAGGTTTGTCAAATATTGGATTATTGAATCTCATTGTTTCTGATTCTCCTTGATCTAATCTCTTGAGCATTTGTTTTTATTGTAGCTATGTGGATAGTGTCCTTAACATGCAACTATATTTGCTGCTAACATATTCATAATAAATGATTTCTTGAAGGAATTGCTTTAATCTGACTATATTTTGCTTAGTTTTTAAAATCAATATTCATTAGTGATATGAATCTTTGTTTTTTTTTTCTTTACTTTAGCCTTCCCAGCTTCAGTATCATGATTGACTTTGTCTCATAAAAAGGAGTCTGGTAGAATCCTTTCAGAATTGTGGCGAAAACTTGTGTAGTACTGGTACTATTTATGTTTTCAGTTTGATAGAATACTCTTAGCAAGTCTATCAGGATGCTGTTTTCCTCCCTCCTCATCTCCCACACATGCAGCCACCTTACTATTACCTGTAGTTTAATTTCTGAGAATAAATTATTAAATATTTCTATTTCAACTACGTTTAGTTTTGGCATTTAAAATTTTTTTTAAAGATATTACGTGATTCTTTCAGGGTCTTTATTTTCTTAGTGTCAATCTTTTTCTTCCCTTTTCTTTCTTTTGGTTTTGCTGTGACTTCAACTCTGTTCATATGCCCTTTTGTGGATTTGATTTCCTGCGCTCTTCTTAACCACATTGGCTAACATTTTGTCTCTTTTGTTAGTATATTCAAAGAAGCAGTTTGCAGGTTTATCATTTCTGCAGCTTTTTTTTTTTGGATTTATACTTTATTCATTTCTCCTTATTTTACAATACCTTCTCTTTTCTGCTTATTTTGTATGCATTTATTGACCCTTTAAATGATGGTTTAGGTAGTATTATTATGATCGATTTATTCAGCTGATTTTTATCGACTTCTGTAAGTAAACTATCATTTTGTCTAAAGCAGTCCCCTTTTATACTAAACTCTCCCTTCCTCCTCAGGTTTCAGAACGGTTTCTCTTAAATTCTGATCCTATTTTAATGCCTTAGCTCTCACCTGAGGGCTTGGGTGAGTATTAACAAGACCCTGCATCCCTTTCTTCTCTGTCTGGGATCTGAGCTTCTCTATCCCTTTGAAAGCTGTTGCCTTCCTATTGGTCCACAGTACCTAAAATTCCCAACTTGGGTCTCCTCCACCTGTAGTCATTCTCAGCAGTATAATTTCTTTATTAGGCAAATTAACTAGA
Organism: Macrotis lagotis; assembly: GCF_037893015.1. NCBI lineage: Eukaryota > Metazoa > Chordata > Mammalia > Peramelemorphia > Peramelidae > Macrotis > Macrotis lagotis. Next base: position 460,527,621 of record NC_133658.1, read on the forward strand.
CAGCCATTGAATAATGGCTTTCTTCAAGACACAATCTTCTGGCATTAAATACATCTAAAAATCACACCTTCTCACAGTTATAGTTCCTAAGTGGATTTTTGATTTGCAAAGGTGTTTTCATGTCCTCAAATTTTCAGGCACTGCCTGGTACAACACAGTGAGGAAACACATTCTTTTGATGAAGGTCAAAGTCCAACACAACTTTACCTAGAAATAATTCCCTCCTCTTTTCCTAGCAATCAACTGACCTTGGAAACCAATAGTTTCTATTGGGAGGTGGTGAAAATGTTGGAGGCCAAGATGGGGGAGTGAGTAAGGTACTCTCTGGAACCCTCCCAAAGTTCCCCTCTAAACAACTTGAAAACTGCCCCAGAATCCTTTGAGTAGCAAGAATGCAGCTTACCAGCACAGAAGAAAAGCTTGGAGGAGAGGTTAGTTGGAGAGCAAACAGCAGTCAGGCTCAGCAGGATGCCTGCAGCAAGGATCCAAACCTGGAGAACCCACTAGGAAGGCCAGCCAATGGACTGAGCTACAGAGCTAGGGGCCAGTCTGGCAGCCCTAAGCTATCCCCCATTTCACTCCATGAGTGAAGTTCTGTAGACAGGCCCTGTTTCCATAGCAACCAAATAACAACCCACAACTACTGGGATAGAACATCAACAAGATCCCTCCCAACCAACATATAGATTCTGTTTTGCTAGCAACCCAGCAGGAAGGCCATGCCCCAGGGCCAGGTAAACAAAGAAATCCCACTTTCTGAGGAGGCCAAAAGAGAAGCCCCACACCCAAGTTCAAGTCAGAAAGCAGCCTGCCCTCTAATGCAAGCAAGCAACTAATTCTTGAAGCTTGGTGAAAGTCAGCAGCAAGAAGCTCAGCCCCAGCAAAGAAAGCCCAGGGCAGTGCAGGACCAAAGCACAACTCTACTACAAAGTACCAAGTGAAAAAATGAGCAGGAAACCAATCAGCAAATGATATAAAAGAAAGACAATCATGAATATAGAAAATTAATTTTCATTTAAGGGCCATAATGATATAAAAATATGTCTCATGAGGGATTATGGAAACAGAAAAAATAATTGGAGATTAAACAACCTGAAGTTAGAGAATATGTAGCATAAATAACAAATAACAGAACAGTAAGTTTATTAAAGGCAACAGAAATAAAATAACTAAATTTTGAGATATAGCAAAAGCACTAATAAGAAAATTTGTAGATCTAAGCACTTGTACCAACAAAATAACGAAGTCACAGACCAAAAAGTTGAATATTCACATAAAAAAACAAACTAGAAAAGTAAGGAATGTAAAACCCTCAAATAAGCACAAGTGTGAAAATCCTAAAAATTAAAGGTGAAATTTAGAAAATAAAATAAAAGTCCTGTTCCATCACATGAAAACTTTACTTCATTCTAAAAACAAACTTATTGTATTTTAGGTAAGTTTAGGGTGTGTTTGTACAAAATACAAAACTTCTTGCAATCTCAACTTCCTTGAGTTTCTAACACAATCAGTTTTGTTGAAACTGTATAATATAAAGACCACTAGTTAAAATCAAAATAAATACTTAATATAACTTGAAAGCCAAAAGGATTTTGCTGAATTCTCATGGAAAGGCAGTACTGCCCTTCATTGCACTAGGGATGCCTGTGAGGAGTTACAAGAAGCAAGGTTTCCTTAAACCCTGAGGCCAGTTCCTCCTCCCTCACCCTCTTCCCCTAATCCCATAGTCTGGGATTCAGGGGGAACAACCTAGTCAGAAAAAATCTTTTCCATTTACAAAAAGAAGACAACAAAGATGACACAGTACATGGTGTGTTGAAAAATATGTTTTTGTAAGCTAGTTGATGGTATTAAATTCCAGTAGGAAAAAGAAAACAACAAAGTTAGTTTCACATATTATAAATAAGTTTTGATTGAGTGACAGTCTGAATAACGTTATTGATTCTGAAAAGTAAAATATTCTTGAAAAGACTTGGACTGACTTTCCCACAATCAAATGAATTTATCTTCCAAGGTCTTTATCCAAGTGAAGAGTTTTGTGGCATATCAAAACTACATATCTACACCTCTTATATTTATGCAATAAGGATTTCAATTTAGATGAATTTGCTTCTTGTTCTTGGAAGGTCCATGGTTTGAAATTAGAACAAAATCAGGACGAAACATCTAAATGATCACAGTGGTAAGTTTTTTCACACTATATTTGGTGATTTCACCAATTAAAAAATATGCAGACATTCAAGGAATATTTTGATTCAACTCTGTCAGTGAAATAGAATCTTAAGAATTGCAGCCTAATCTAGCAATATTTTCAGGATGACATATGTTTGGATATTTCTCTTGTCAATGATAATACCTAGATTGCATTATCAAAAACTGTACCTAGGAATATTCGACAGGACCAATCCCTTCATTGGAACATTAAATGGTCAACTTTGCTATTTACTAATTCCCAGAAGAATAGTTACTATATGCGTTTCCAATATAACTCTATTCCATCACCTAATCCCAAATCACAAAACCTCTCTTCAGAAGAGCTCTCATTTTCACCCTACCTTTTACCAAAGACTTGGTGCACAATGATACACTGAGTATTCCTGTGAAGAAATATTTTGTGAATTACATGGAGAAACTTATTTATAAAATTATTCAGGTGGAATGTTAACCATTTGAGGGTGAAAATTATATATCCTCTTCATTTTAGCTTACTTAGCAACCTTAGGGGTAAAGAGTTAAAGTTTTAAACAAGTTGGTTGAATTAATGCTGAATCATGCTGAATAAGCAGTTAGTTACCTGCTTGAATGGAGAGCTTTGGAGTTAGGTCACTTTAGAAGGTGTAAGATAAATGAACTCCAGTATAGTACTATGTCTTACAAATTATCTTTCCAAGCCACCTAAGGAAGTAGTATTTTAAAATTTCAGTGGCTATTACTGCAAAGATGGCATTGAAATAGATCACATGTGGATGATTGTCATGAAAAGGCTTACTACACTAGCATTTATGTCTTTGTGGACACAATTGGTCACCCCATAGAATACGATAGTTCAATGAACAAATGGTTCCACACACTGGTACATTCATTGAGCATGCATGATGGTAGTCACTAAAGAATGACTGGGTTATGGTGTCACCTGGTAAGAAAGTCTTATGAGACTAGTAGGGTTCAATTCTCTTCATGATTCAGCACCTAAGTCATGAATGATTTGGCAAGGTATTACTATGAAACTCCACTAATCATGTGCATTAGGGAAAGAGGCACTTTTGAAATTCAAAATATTGAACGATTTTGATTTTTTCTGATCTGCAATGACCTGCAATTTTCTCAATTCAACAAAACACTATCAAATTTTACTGAGATTATTATGTCAATATACAAAAAATTTTTGTGTTCCTTCAAAGAAAGCAAACATCTGACTTTATTTCAGATGGTAAACTGAGAAAACTTAAATGCTAAACTAAGACAAAATAATACATTTACATTAAGCATGAAATTCATTTTCTTTTTCTGTATTTGAAATATAATTGATTGTGGTTCAGTTCACTGGCCCAAAGAAACCAGTCTCTTCAATTGATCTTGTTCCAATTTTTATCCTTCTTTTCTTGCCCCAATTGGGTTTGATGAGGCCATGAACCTACCATAGATTCCATGTATATCAGAACAAGAAAACTTTTTCAGAAAGCACGTGGCAATTTTTCAATAGTAGAAACTTACCCTACCACTGTTCTAGACCTCAAAAGAGGTTTAAAATCTCTGTGAACTTTGTGGCTGTTTCTCACCATGCTGACAAACATTTTATGGGAGAAATCAATGGCATTGAGCCATGCTAGTATTACCATGCTCCAGGAATAATCTATGGATAGACAATATGTTTCAAGCAAGTAAACTCCTGAAAAGTGAAGGATTTGGCAAATAAGGAAAGGAAACAAGGGTAAGACAGACAGCCATCTGTCAAAGGAAAAAAGCCTATGGATTGTAATGCGAAGAGGAATTGGAGTGATCAAAAGAGTCCCAAGAAGAGGAAACTCCCTGTACTAATGGAATACCCAACATTTTAGAGAAGGAGACTCCAAGGACTGAAAAGACATCATGGTACTTTTCATTTCTAAGTAGCAAGCATTTGCACTGGATGTGGGAAAACCTTCTAAGGATTCTGCCTGGCTCAGAAGAACAGCTGTGTGCTTCACTTCCAGTGGTTTTAGTGTCTTTCACGTGTCAGATGGTCACTGTCTTTCTGAGTTCCCTGCCAGCTCCTTCATTCATATACCTTCCATTTTATAAATATTCAGGAATAGAATTCTACTGCTTTTGACACTGGATAATAGCTGACCTGACAATGTAAACAACCTAATCTAGGAAAGACTTTTCAAAATAATATACAATAATATACAAAGAAGTATTCTCTGCAAAATACCCCATCACTATTTTGAACCTGTGATGTAGGAAAATTTAGAAGAACAATTCTTGCTTGGGAACACTTAATGGTACTCCTTTGTCCCATACCCATGGAACCCATCCTTCAAATTCGCATAAGTATTGCTGCTACATTTTTTTCTCCTTGTTCAGTTTTTCCAGTTGTCTCTGACTGCTGTGATCCAATTGACGGTTTCTTGGCAAAGAGGCTACAGCAGTTTTGGAATCCCTTTCCCATCTCATTTAACTGATGAGGAAAAGTAAAGCAAACAGGATTAAGTGACTTGTCCAGAGTCACAGAGCTATTAAGTGTTTGCATCCAGATTTGAAACAAGGTAGATGAATCTTTGTGACTTCAGGGATGGTATACTATTTAATCACTGTGCTATGTATCTGACTCTTTCTACATAACCCACTGACTGAAACTACCAGCAGTGAAAGCTCTCATTTTCACCTTCATATGTTCACAATAACTTGGTGTGCAATAAGATAACACTGAATATCCCTCTCCAGTAGCAAGATGGAGCAAATATGCTTTTGGGTGGGCAGTTAGGTTAGACAGTGCTGGGGCTGATTTAGGAAGACTCATCCCTGTGAGTTCAAAAGCAGACTGCAACACATGCTAGCTGTGTGATATTGGTCAAGGCACTTAATTTTCCTTGCTTCAATCCTGAAAATGAGAAAGAAAAATGAGAAAAGAGAGAACTCCAAATGGGATCATTTAGAGTCAGATAATTGAAAAGAACAACAGATTTGTGTACATCACATAATATTATTTATAGCATTAAATAAGTAGTAGTAGTAGTATGTATACCTGGGGCAAACAATGGGTTTTTTTCATCTTGGCCTACTTAGCATCCCTCACAGAATACTTATTTTATATCTATATTGAATTTCTCATTAGTCAGTGAGTAACAAACAGATCACATAGCAAGATTTAAGAATTCTGATTAGGTTTACATTAGGCTTTTTATGAAACTGGCATCACACATGTTAAATTTTGGTGGGAGACAGAAATTGGATGGTGGTGGTTAGGGATTGCAGATACCTGCATCTGTATCAGTAGGAAAAAGGTCCATATTAACTGTTCCTATTGAGTCATCCGATCATCCAATCATAAGAAGGGAATTGTCTAAACTTGCAGGCCAAGATGGCAGAGAGAAGTCAGCTACCATCCTAAGGCCTCCTGGCTTTCCCTCAGAAATACTATGAATCCAGCATCTTCACAGAATTTTGATGGACAAAACTCAGAAAAAGAAGCTAAGAGAAGAACATCTACCAACAATGTCTATCTCAGGGAAGTGTGGGTGAGCCATGCACGAAGAGCAGACAGCCAGTGCATGGGCAACAGGGTGAGACCCTGGGACTCATTTGAGAAGATCCAGGGAAGTTTTGGCTGACTTAAGGCAGGTGCTGAAGGAAGAGTTAGTTCCTGCTCAGCAAGCAGGAGAGTTACAAATTGTGGCTAGGTATCAATATGATCAGCCCTGTATTTTCAGCCTAGTCCCTGTGTTTCCAGTTCTGTCCCCCCCTCTTACCCCTGCTTGGGAGAAATTCACTCTTCCAAGAACAAGGACAGTAACAGCCCCTGTCTCCCCAGGCTCAGACATGGGCAGCAGATCTCTCTTAGTAGCATACGTAGATTAACTGTCTAGCAAAAGGGACCAGTACATATTGTTCAAGGATGATTCAGACCCTGTTGCCTCCACTATCCCCCCATCCCAGGCCTAGGGAGTGGGCCAGATTTCAAGGTCACAGAGACTCCTAAGAAAGGATCTACTATTCCATACCTGCTGGGCCACTTGGAGTTACAAACCCAATGAGAAATTCTCTAGGGACCTCAACACCAAACATCTGTGGACCAGCCCATCCCCCAACACAAGATCCTAGGAAAATGAAGAAAAGTCAGCAGCAAGAGTTCCGCTGAAAGCTACCTTGAAGCGGATAGTTCCTAACTCAGAGAGATCTAGAATATGAATTGATCTCCAGTCCAGAAAGAGTTCTTAGAAGAAATTTTTTTAAAAATCAATTGAAAAAATTGGGAAAAAAACTCAAGATATAATTAACATTTTTCAAGAGAAAATTAACATCTGGAAAAAACTAATCCTTTTAAAATACAATTGGACAAGTGCAAAAAGAGAAGAATTCTCTCAAAACCACATTGGGCAAATGGAAAACTCCTTCAAGAAACAGATTTTTGACCATTTCTAAAAGGAGTTGCAAAAGGTGATGAAGAAAATTCTTCTCTAAAAATAGGAATGGAGCTTCCAGCTAAGATGGCAGAGAGAAGATAGGCACAGTTCTATAGTCTCCTGATCTCTTCCCCATCTATCACATGAAACAAACCTCTTAAAAGAAATCTGATCCACAAAACCCAGAAAGAAAAGCCAGGAGACAGAGCATTTATCTCAGGATTTGTCTCCAGCTGCAGCTTTGGTAGAATTCGGGTGGGTGAGTCTGGGGTCACAGGGAGGATCAGGCCCGGATCAGCCAGATTAACAGCTGAATTGGAACCGGGAGTCTGAGGCCCCGAGAAGCAGAACTGCTGCATCAGCGGTGGGGCTGGATAAAAGGGGCTTGCGACTGTGGGGAAGCAGAGGCGCTGGTGTTGGTGCTGTCCACCTGGAGCTTGGGAACGGGGCTGCAGGGAGGGGTCTGGTGCAGGAGGGTTGCAGACACTATCGCTGGGCAACTTGGGTCTGAGAAACTCTGAGTCCATGCCTCCATTGCACTGAGGCCTCTTCCCAAACAAAGGAAAACTATTTCTGCCTCAGGTCCAGGTGTGCAAGCAAAAGAACCAGCCTAGCTGAGGAATGACCTCAGGCCAGGATAAAGCCCACCATTGATTGAAGGCAAAAGAATTCAGTAGCTCCAATTACTCCCCTCAAGCAAAGGCAGAAGGCCTCTCAACCAAAGTCACAGACACTCCAGAGAAAGCAACCAGCACCTCCAACTGGCCAGCCAGAGAAACTGCACTCAGTAAAGCCTTTAGGGATCCCAAGCCCAGGTGAAACAGCCCCCCCAGCCCACTCAAGGTCTTAGCATAATGAAGTATGCTCAGTGAAAAGGTGGATCCATAGAAAAATTTCTGGAAGGGAAAAACCCCAACTCAGAGAGACCTGCAAACTCTGAGGAGAATACAATCTGGTCTCCAGCACAGAAAGACTTCCTTGAAGAAATAAGGAAGGAGCTTAAAAATTTGGGAGAGACAATTAATGCCTTGCAACAAGAAAACAAAATCTTAGAAATTACAATTGGACAAACACAAAAGGAGAATCAATCTCTCAGATCATCAATTGGACAATTACAAAATGAGAATAATTCTCTCAGACCCTCAAATGAGCAAATGCAAAAAGAAATTAATTCTCTCAAAACCTCAATTGGTCAAATGGAAAGCTCTTTCAAAAGTAGAGTTGACCAATTGGAAATGGAATTGCAGAAGGTTAATGAAGAAAACTCCTCCCCCCAAAAAAGAATGGAGTTGACAGAAACTAATGACTCCATGAGACAGCAAGAATCAGTTAAACAAAATCAGAAAATAGAAAAAAATAGAAGCAACTCTAAAATACCTCATCAACAAAACCACTGACCTCAAGAATAGATCGAGGAGGGGCAACCTGAAAATTATAGGACTTCCTGAAAACATTGAAGAGAAAAAAAGCCTGGACTTAATATTACAGGATCTAGTGGTGAAAAACTGCCATGATATCATGGAATCTGAGGGCAAAGTAGTTATTCAGAGAGTACATTGATCCCCACCAGAAAAAAATCCTAAAATGAAAAGCAAGGAATGTTGTGGCCAATAAAGTGTTAGTAATTATAACTTTAAATTTGAATGGGATGAACTCTCACTTAAGATGTAAGGAAATAGCAGAGTAGATTAAAAACCAGAATCCTACAATATGCTGCTTGCAAGAAACTCATTTGAAGCATAGAGATACATATAGAATAAAGGTAAAAGGTTGGAGCAAAATATATTTTGCTTAAGCTGAAGTGAAAAAAGCAGGGATACCAATCCTTATCTCAAATAATGTAGCTGTAAAAAGAGATAGCATTAAAAGAAATAAGGAAGTAATCTATATCCTCCTAAAAGGTACCATAGACAGTAAAGTAAATTCAATACTAAATCTGTATGCACCCAATCCTTTTGTCATTTTTACCACTTTATTTTCTATTTTTCTTGGGGGGAAGGGATTTACTTTTACATTTACAAGACTATTGCAATGTGTTTTTCATGGCTACACTTTTTCAACCTACATGGAATAACTTGCTTTTTCCATGAGGGGGAATGGGGTAGAAGGAAGGGAGAGAATTTGGAAGTCAAGGTTTTGGAAGCAAATACTGAACCTTGCTTTCCCATGTAAATGGAGAGAACAAATTTTTAAATCAAAAACAAAAAAGGTTAAAACTTCTAATTTAGCATATTAAGATAATTGGAAAAATGATATATTGATAAAGTCTGTGTATTTTAGAAAATTGCCCAGAAGACTATTACCTGTGACAACTCAGGTGTGTGATTGAACATTGACTGAGAGCCAGGTTGAAGAGATATTGCATGAACACTTAGATGCCATGAAAGCCACCAACACTTATTGTTGTGAAAATAATCTCTTGACTTTATTGTTAAATATCCAGAGTTTTATAACAATACTTATCTCAGCCATGACAAGTCAGACAAAACCCAGCTGCATAGCTTCCCTGTTTAAATTTACAGTATGTATCCTTGAAGTCTGTAGACTTCCTTATCAGAAAGTTTCTCTAGCTCCATGGATGTTTAGGTCAGGCTTCATTGGTGAGCCAATCAATCCATTAATGAGCTAGAATACATGCTTTTCCTTGGATACTTTAATTCCAGGGACATCTGTGTCCTCACTCCTATGGAAGCTGGCCCTCAACAATTCCCCCTTCTAAGACATATGCTGAACCTTTAACAGGTGGGTACCCAAAAGGTACCCAAATATTGTCCCAGAGAAAAGACATTTGAAACAAATGGAAATAAAACATAATATCAATAAAATGCAAAAATACCAGGAAGCATTCTCACTAATAGGTTCATAAAACAAATGATCGATATCTAAGTCAATTTCCATTCTAGGTGACAATGAATTATCATAACAATTTTATGCAATTGTTTCATATCAATAGTTATAGAATCATAATACCGTGTTCCATTCAGATAATTTTTATATTGTCCCAAGGAATAAGTGAAGTATTATACTTTGAAGGAGTGACACAAATAGCAGAAACTCTAAAACCACATTGCAATTATAATCTCATTTCTATTGCATCTACGTGATCCCCTCTGTTCATTACAGAAGTTTGTAATGCAATAATGAAATGACAAAGATCTTTATTAATTCTCTCCTGGGCCTTTAATGCTCTGGTAACATTTTCTGAGAATTCTAGATTATATTTCGCTTTTAATTGTTTTCTTTATTAATTACTTACATGGACATAATTGTGGATATAGTAGCTGCAGTAGCTTCTATAACACTTACATTCAAAACACAATGCAACTCACACATCTCTTTTGCCTAATTCTTTTTAATACCTTTTGTAAAAACTCATCACCAGGAGACATATGCCAGCATTCTACCTTACTGGGATCATAGTAAATTTTGGTTACCTTATAAAAACAACATCATTATAACTTCTTTACTAAAACATGCTCAAATAATGCAATTGTAATAGTTAATATTATACCCCTCTTTTTCTCTAGTAATATTGATATTTTTGGAAGACCCTATCATGAAAGCGATAATTGGTTCTGTGAATGGAGTCACAGACATGACTTTTCTGCAAAAGCCATTTTGATATTTTGCCGAAATTCAAATTCTACCAAATCAATCTTAACTCATCTATTGCTACCATAGACTTCCATATCTCTGAATTAGCTAACTGTATTTCTGGGTATATACCTGGTTTACTATAACCTGGAAAACCCCATGAAATAACTCTACCAGGAAAATTCCACACTTGTATAAAAATAGGATGATCATAAATTCCTCTAAATGGGGTGTTACAGTCAAATCAGGGTGGAAAATGTTCACATTTAAAATCCCAAGCATGTAAATTTAAACAAGGAGTTTCTGTAGGAAATATTTTTTCTCCCTTCAATATTTTCTAGAAACATAGCACCTAACATTTCTGAGGTCCTAAATGTTCCCATGCTATAAATATTTTAGATGAATTCAGCGAATAGATTTCCTTAATATAATACATGGTTCAACAGCATTCTTTTTATTAAAACCATATTATATATATGTATGTCATGGAACAATATTGTTCTATTAGAAACCTGGAGGGACGGGATTTCAGGGAAACCTGGAGGGATTTGCATGAAGTGATGCTGAGTGAGATGAGCAGAACCAGAAAAACACTGTACACCCTAACAGCCACATGGGAGTAATGTTCATCCTTGAAGGATTTGCTCATTCCATCAGGGCAACAATTGGGAACAATTTTTGGCTGTCTGCAAGGGAGAGTACCATCTGTATCCAGATAAGGAGCTGTGGTGTTTGAACAAAGTACAAGGACTATTCCCTTTAATTTGGAAAAAAAAACCCAGATGTCTTATGGTTTGATCTGGTTACCTCTGAGAATTCTGTTCTCTTTAAGGATATGATTTCTCTCTCATCACACAAAGTAAAGAATAACGGAGTGCTGTCTGTGGGGTGGGAGTGGGGGAAGGGAAGCAAGATTGGGGGAAAACTGTAAAACTCAAATAATATCTTTAATAAAAATTAAAAAAAAAAACATTATACCTAACCTCTTCTCAGCATTTCTCCTTTGATATTTTCATTAGTAACTTTTTATGTCACAAATAACTTTGTTTCCCCTATTAATACAACTTCAGCCATACTTTGTCCCCATAGTTCCCCAGGGAGGGTTTTGAACATAAGTCCAATATTCAATCGCTTTTACAGACCTCAAATTGTTTCCAATTAATGTAAGCATCATAAATTGACCTATAAGTCCGTGTCATGCTCTCCTTTTGCATGGTCTGTCTTTCCTTCTCCTGTTATCTTTTCTTTTTTATTTCATAAGAGTAAGTTATTCATTTTCTGTATTACTTGATTCATCTGGAGTGCACAGTCTGATGTTCCTTTCTGGTATGCAGATAGTTTCTCCATGTGTGGACACTTCCCCAGGTTGGTAATTGATCAAGTCCTTTTCCTTGCCCATTCTTCCACATAACCATGCCCTTCTCTTCCTGTTGTACATCTTTCTTAAAAATATTTCTGCAGGTGTTAATTGTTTACTATTTAATATTAAAAAAATCGTGGTATATAAGGCAAGATTTGTTCTCCTCTTTTATTCCGATTTTGTCCCTATATATTCCCCCTTCTTTTGTAATTCCAGAAATCTCTTAAGATCTTTATTTTTCCTTGCCACTAAACTTGACCATTATAGAGATTATAGAGAATGCCTGTAGTATGCTTTATATTGTAATACAGGCAGAATTATTTAAATGCCATAGAAGTATATTTAGGGCCATTATCTGTATTTATGGATTTTGGTATCCCTGCCATGGCAAAACATGGAATAAATGATCAATCAAACCTTCAGTAACCTCTGAACTTTGTGCTGTTGCCATTGTATATGAACTAAATGTACTAAATTTCATTTGTCC